>NC_047115.1:97269422-97456343 GCF_902500255.1 Thalassophryne amazonica
ACAGACAGACAGAGACAGAGAGAGACAGAGAGAGAGACAGAGACAGACAGAGCGTGAAAGAAAGTGCTGTTTTTCTCTTTAAGTGTGTAAAATTAAGGCTCATCGCCCAAAAGTTTGATTCCTTTGAGCCTTTAAGCCACTTTAACTGATCACAAACACCAACAACATACGAAGAATCTGCACTGTGCAAAGAGCCAAAAGAAAAACAGTACAAACAATAACGCCACCGTCTGCCACATGGTGGCATTATTCAACACCGTTTTAGTTTGGTCTGTGCTACAAACTGTGACAAATGGCAAAGAGGAAATGTAATCAGCATGGACACTGATATTTTTGTTTCCAGTAATGTCCTGCTCTGTTTTTGGTGATAGCGGACTGATGGCTTCACGGAGCACCTCGCGACGTACTACGTTTTTGGAGCTTCACAAGTCCAATGATCCTCTGGTAGACTTTAAACACTCTGAAGAGAAACTATTGTCAGGATCAGCTTTGTTGAACACGTTGTTTCTCACTCTGGTCTCTGTGTCCCCCTGAGACAAAATACTGGATCGACCATCAAACTAAAGCAGCTCCTCGGAAAAGTGTCAAAATGTCTCAAGGACTGAAGAAGTCCAGTTGCTTTTGAGTAAACTTGTGGTTATTCTTTACTGAGAACCTTGAAGTTGCAAACACCAGCATGTGGTTGGTTCTTACCTCGTCGGACCAGGTATGGTTTAGTGTAGTCCCAGCTCTCACTGTCGTTCTTAATCACGTTCAGTCGTGTTGGCTGCCGAAGAACACAGGACATCGGCCAATGAATGACAGCGTGTGTGTGTGTGTGCACATTAAGTGGGTGGGGGTGTGTGTGTGTGTGTGTATGTGTGTCCACGTTAAGTGTGTGTGTGTGTGTGTATGTGTGTCCACGTTAAGTGTGTGTGTGTGTGTGTATGTATGTGTGTCCACGTTAAGTGTGTGTGTGTATGTGTGTGTGTGTCCACGTTAAGTGTGTGTGTGTATGTGTGTGTGTGTGTCCACGTTAAGTGTGTGTGTGTATGTGTGTGTGTGTGTGTGTGCACATTAAGTGGGTGGGGCTGGGTGTGTGTGTGTGTGCACGTTAAGTGTGTGTGTGTCCACGTTAAGTGTGTGTGAATGTGTGTGTGTGTGTGCGCACATTAAGTGGGTGGGGGTGTGTGTGTGTGTCCACGTTAAGTGTGTGTGTGTCTGTGTGTGTGTGTCTACGTTAAGTGTGTGTGAGTCTGTGTGTGTGTGTGTGTGTGCACGTTAAGTGTGTGTGTCCACGGTGAGCAGTGTTGTCACAGTTACGTTGAAAAAGTAATCCAGTTACTAAGGCTGCACGGTGTATATATGGTTTATCTGGTATATGGTAAAAATTTGGCCTACGGACAGAGATTTGGACTCCACCACCTAATCGCAATAATGCCCACGGAATTTTTCGATCCAGGAAAACTTCTGTGCTGTCTGTGAACTGCTGCTCCATGCTGCAGAGGGGGGAGTGTGGGGAGGTGGGGGTGTTCTGAGCTGAGGTGCGTCTCTCATTGTTCATGTGAGACGTGTGATGCAGCCGGTACAGAGACACTGACAAACAATTTCCAACTGTTTCGTGCTGTTTCGCCGTAATTAACCAGACGTCAACCAAAGTTCTCACTATGTGTGAAGGGGCTCCAGGGGTCAAATCAGTACGTGCATGTGCTAGTTTGTGCATGTATTATTCGAGCAGTGCACGTAATTTTATACTCCACTAGCACTGGTGCAAGTAACTTTATCCAAGTTTTATTAACTATAAGCACCAGTAGAATGAACCAATAAAGGAATAAATAAGGAAAAAAAAACAATTTCCAGTGTGTTGTCTTCATCTTCCCTGCGTTTTATGACTCAGACACACGGAGCGAGTTACTGTGCTCTATTTGTTGTGGAAAGCTGACAAACGGGTTCACAACATCCTCATGAGATGTTCCCAATTCCCAAAAGTTGTTGTGAAAGTGTCGTGACACGGACCCACAACAGGGGGCGGTAATGAACGGACAATGGATAAGCCAAAAAGTAACAATTTAATGTTGTGAATCGCACAACGAAGTACAGACAATAACAATATGGTGGAATGTCAATTATACACAAGGTGACGTGTGGGCAGGCTCGAAGATAGAAGACGTCTGGCGAGAGAAGAGCCGGATCCCACACAGCTTCCACCACCAACAGATCTGAAGAACACCGGAGCCGCCAAGCCCTGCGCCCCAGGTGGCCACTGTCTTCAGCAGTCAGACGCGGTACTGCTGGCAGAGAACAGAAACAGTATAGATGAGTGCGAGTTCGCACACTCAGTAATCCCACAGTCTGTGTTTAGTTAGGAAGGAGCACCTCCACCTCCAATCACACACTCGTGCAGCTCCTGTCTAACCACTTATCTGGTTGGGGTGTGAAGCGAAGCCGTCGCTGATCACACCAAACGCCAATCCCACAGATAAGGCAAACACCACAGGAAAACGGCTGCAAAAAAGTTCAGACTATTATTCAGTGTTAAGTCAGCAGAGAAGTTACCTGAATGGTAGCTGATTTCTCGGCGGGGAGGTGGAGTTGCAGGCCGGCCTTTATGGTGGTGGTGATGTGAATGAGTGACAGCTGGTGCTGATAACGAGTGACAGCTGTCACTCCCGGTTGATATGACGCCCTCTCATGCTTGAAGCCCGCACTTCAAGCAGGGCGCCATCTGGTGGTGGTGGGCCAGCAGTACCTCCTCTTCAGCGGACCACACAACAGGACCCCTCCCTCAACGGGCGCCTCCTGGCGCCCGACCAGGCTTGTCCGGGTACCGGGCGTAGAAATCGGCCAGGAGGGCCGGGTCCAGGATGAAGCTCCTCTTCACCCACGAGTGTTCTTCGGGTCCATATCCTTCCCAGTCCACCAAATATTGGAATCCCCGGCCCTTTCGACGAACGTCCAGGAGTCGGCGCACAGTCCAAGCCGGCTCCCCGTCGATGATCCGGGCAGGCGGCGGCGCCGGTCCAGGGGCACAGAGGGGAGAGGTGTGGCAGGGTTTGAGTCTGGAGACGTGGAATACTGGATGTATCCGCAGTGAAGCTGGCAGCTTCAGCTTTACTGCGGCTGGACTGAGGACCTTCACGATGGTGAAGGGTCCTATAAATCTGTCCTTAAGCTTCTGGGATTCCGTTTGTAGAGGTATGTCCTTTGTGGATAACCAGACCGCCTGCCCGGGCTGGTATGCAGGGGCCGGGGAAGCCGGCGGTCTGCATGGGCCTTAGCCCTTGTCCGGGCTCTGAGCAGGGCAGAGCGGGCAGTACGCCACACCCGACGGCACTTCCTCAGATGGGCCTGGACTGAGGGCACCCCGACCTCTCCCTCCACTAGCGGAAACAATGGGGGCTGGTACCCCAAACACACCTCAAACGGGGAGAGGCCGGTGGCAGATGAAACTTGGCTATTATGAGCGTACTTGATCCAGGCCAGATGGTTACTCCAGGCCGTCGGGTGCGCGGAGGTCACGCAACGGAGGGCCTGCTCCAGTTCCTGGTTCGTCCGCTCTGCCTGCCTGTTCGTCTGGGGGTGGTACCCAGACGAGAGACTGACGGTGGCCCCCAGTTCCCTGCAGAAACACCTCCAGACCTGGGAGGAGAACTGAGGACCACGATCCGAGACAATGTCCGATGGAATCCCATGCAGACGTACGACATGGTGGACCAGGAGGTCTGCAGTCTCCTGGGCCGTCGGGAGCTTCGGGAGGGCCACGAAGTGGGCCGCCTTGGAGAACCGGTCCACTATCGTGAGGATGGTAGTCATGCCCTGGGACGGCGGGAGGCCCGTGATAAAGTCCAGGCCGATGTGAGACCAGGGGCGATGAGGCACGGGCAGAGGCTGGAGGAGGCCTTGGGCCTTGTGGTGGTCGGCTTTGCCCCTGGCACAGGTGGTGCAGGCCTGGAAATACTCCCGGACGTCGGCTTCCATAGATGCCCACCAGAAGCGCTACCGGACCACTGCCACAGTCCTTCGCACCCCTGGATAACAGGAGAGCTTGGAACCGTGACAGACGTCTAGGACCGCAGCCCTGGCCTCTGGTGGGACGTACAATTTGTTCTTCGGACCTGTCCCCGGGTCCGGGCTCCGTGTCAGGGCCTCCCGGACGGTCTTCTCCACGTCCCAGGTAAGGGTGGTCTTGACCTCCTCTTCATGCACCCGGGACAGGGCGTCAGATCGTTGTTTTTTTTGTCCCGGGACGGTAGGTGATCCGGAAGTCAAAACGCCCGAAGAACAGCGACCAGCGGGCTTGCCTGGGGTTCAGACGCCTGGCGGTCCGAATGTACTCCAGGTTCCGATGGTCCGTGAAAACCGTAAATGGCACCGATGCTCCCTCCAACAGGTGTCTCCACTCCTCAAGAGCCTCCTTCACCGCAAGAAGTTCCCGATTACCGACGTCATAGTTCCTTTCAGCCGGGGTCAACCTGCGGGAAAAGTAGGCACATGGATGGAGAACCTTGTCAGACTCCCCGCTCTGGGATAGCACGGCTCCTATCTCTGAGTCAGAGGCGTCCACTTCAACTACAAACTGGCGATTAGGATCGGGCTGCACCAGAACTGGTGCAGTCGAGAACCGGCGTTTCAACTCCCTAAACGCGGCTTCGCACCGATCCGACCAGGTGAAGGGGACTTTTGTGGAGGTCAGGGCTGTCAGGGGGCTAACTACCTGACTGTAGCCCTTGACGAACCTCCGGTAGAAATTTGCAAAACCGAGGAACTGTTGTAGTTTCCTACGGTTTGTTGGTTGGGGCCAATCTCTCACCGCCGCAACCTTGGCCGGATCAGGGGCGACGGAGTTGGAGGAGATTATGAACCCCAGGAAGGACAAAGAAGTGCGGTGGAACTCGCACTTCTCGCCCTTCACAAACAGCCGGTTCTCCAACAACCGCTGTAGGATCTGACGTACATGCTTGACATGGGTCTCGGGATCCGGAGAAAAGATGAGTATATCGTCTAGATATACGAAGACAAACTGATGCAGGAAGTCCCGCAAGACGTCATTAACCAACGCTTGGAACGTCGCGGGCGCATTGGTGAGGCCGAACGGCATGACCAGGTACTCAAAGTGACCTAAAGGGGTGTTAAATGCCGTCTTCCACTCGTCTCCCTCCCGGATCCGAACCAGGTGATAAGCATTCCTAAGATCCAATTTCGTGAATATTTGGGCTCCATGCAGGGGCGTGAACACTGAATCCAACAGGGGTAACAGGTATCGGTTGCGAACGGTGATCTCGTTCAGCCCTCTGTAATCAATGCATGGACGGAGTCCGCCGTCCTTCTTGCCCACAAAAAAGAAACCAGCACCCATCGGGGAGATGGAGTTCCGGATCAACCCGGCAGCTAACGAGTCCCGGATGTAGGTCTCCATTGATTCGCGTTCCAGACGTGAGAGGTTGTACAGCCTGCTGGACGGGTACTCAGCGCCCGGTATCAAATCAATGTCACAATCGTACGGACGGTGTGGGGGCAGCGTGAGTGCCAGATCCTTGCTGAAGACGTCAGCAAGGTCATGGTACTCGGCTGGCACCGCCGCCAGATTGTGGGGGACTAAAACCTCCTCCTTAGCTGTCACACCGGGTGGAACCGAGGATCCTAAACACTCCGGTGGCAGGTTTCGCTCCACTGAACCACAACCCCAGACGGCCAATCAATCCGGGGATTGTGTTTCAACACCCATGGAAAACCCAAAATCACTCGGGAGGTAGAAGGTGTTACATAAAACACAATCTCCTCCCTGTGATTCCCAGACACCACCAATGTCACTGGCTGTGTCTGGTGTGTGATTAGTGGAAGAAGGGTGCCATCTAGTGCCCGCACCGACAATGGTGACGGTAAGGCCACTAGAGGGAGCCCAACCTCCTTTGCCCATCTGCTATCCAGCAGATTCCCCTCCGACCCCGTGTCCACCAGTGCTGGGGCGTGAAGGGTTAGATCCCCGCTCAGGATCGTGACTGGGATTCATGCAGATCTTCGGGGTTTCCCCGCGTGGGTGTTGTGACCCACCCTTAGCCCAGTCTCTAAGGACGAGTGCTGCTGTTTTGACCGTTTGGGGCATTCTCTCTGTGTGTGCTCGGTTGAGCTGCAGAGAAAACACTCTCCACGGATCAGCCTCCTTTGTCTCTGATCTGATCGCTTTTTGGCCCTGCTCGTTTCCATAGCAACGTCAGCAGGGGAGGCTGTCGTCACGTGGAGAGCCCTGGCTGTGGAGCGTGGGGACGTCGGCTCCCTTTCGGACCCGGGAGGAAGAGGGACGGCTTGTGCCTGACCTCGCTCCCGTCGGTGTTCTGTTAATCGGTTGTCTAACCGTATAACCAGGTCGATAAGCCCGTCTAAATCCCGCGGCTCGTTCTTCGCCACCAGGTGCTCAAGGACCAGAGACAGTCCGTTTATAAAGGCGGCGCGGAGCGCAACAGCATTCCAGCCGGCTCGCGCTGCCGCGATGCGGAAGTCGACTGCATACTTCGCTGCGCTCCGACGCCCCTGCCGTATCGACAGCAGCACGCTTGAAGCGGTCTCGCCTCTATGAGGGTGGTCGAACACCTGTCAGAACTCCCTCACAAACTCAGTGTAAATTGTTAGGAGCCGTGAATTCTGCTTCCAGAGCGCCGTAGCCCAGGCGCGTGCCTCTCCTCGAAGCAGATTTATAACGTAAGCCACCCGGCTAGCGTCTGACGCGTACATGACGGGACGCTGTGAAAAGACGAGCGAGCACTGCATCAAGAAGTCCGCGCACGTCTCCACACAGCCTCCGTACGGCTCCGGAGGGCTTATGTATGCTTCAGGGGAAGGTGGGGGGGTTCGTTGAATGACCAGTGGAATGTCTGTCTCTGGCATTCGGTCAGCAAGAGGAGGTGCTGCAGCCGCGCCCTGAGCATGCGCTTCCACCTGGGCGGTGAGAGCCTCCATCCTACGATTGAGAACAATGCTCTGCTCGGTGACTAAGTCCAACCGAGCAGTAAAAGCGGTTAAGATGTGCTGCAGCTCACCTAACACGCCTCCTGCTGGCGCCTGTGCACCTCGCTCTTCCATTGGCTGTTCAAGCGATGGTTGACGCCCCTCGGGATCCATGACGCTGGCCGAGAAATCCTGTTGTGAAAGTGTCGTGACACGGACCCACAACAGGGGGCGGTAATGAACGGACAATGGATAAGCCAAAAAGTAATAATTTAATGTTGTGAATCGCACAACGAACTACAGACAATAACAATATGGTGGAATGTCAATTATACACAAGGTGACGTGTGGGCAGGCTCGAAGATAGAAGACGTCTGGCGAGAGAAGAGCCGGATCCCACACAGCTTCCACCACCAACGGATCTGAAGAACACCGGAGCCGCCAAGCCCTGCGCCCCAGGTGGCCACTGTCTTCAGCAGTCAGACCCGGTACTGCTGGCAGAGAACAGAAACAGTATTGATGAGTGCGAGTTCGCACACTCAGTAATCCCACAGTCTGTGTTTAGTTAGGAAGGAGCACCTCCACCTCCAATCACACACTCGTGCAGCTCCTGTCTAACCACTTATCTGGTTGGGGTGTGAAGCGAAGCAAACACCACAGGAAAACGGCTGCAAAAGAGTTCAGACTATTATTCAGTGTTAAGTCAGCAGAGAAGTTACCTGAATGGTAGCTGATTTCTTGGCGGGGAGGTGGAGTTGCAGGCCGGCCTTTATGGTGGTGGTGATGTGAATGAGTGACAGCTGGTGCTGATAACGAGTGACAGCTGTCACTCCCGGTTGCTATGACGCCCTCTCATGCTTGAAGCCCGCACTTCAAGCAGGGCGCCATCTGGTGGTGGTGGGCCAGCAGTACCTCCTCTTCAGCGGCCCACACAACAAAAGTTTCATTATTTGCTGCAGGAGCTCCAGTTTGAGGATGTCCTGTCCTGTTCGCACACACACATGTAAACAAAGAAAAAAAAAAAAAAACTGGCTGCTGCTAGGGCAGTCACAGGTATTACAATATTCGCCAATCGCGAATATTTTTCATATTCGCGAATATTTTTCATAATCACGATTACTGTGAATTATTTATTTTATCCACAAAGTTGCATAAAATGACTCGAAATCTGACGTCATCGTGCTGCAGCAGCCGCACGCAGCCTCGCTGCCTCACTTACTCTGTTTCCCTCTTGTCTTGGTCGGATGGTTAGCGAGGCTCTGATAATAATATGGAGCGTGAGGAGGTTATGGTTCCAAAGTCACGTACCACGGCACCGTTGTGGATGCATTTCTGTTTTAAGTAGGGCTGTCACGTCTAGTTGACTAGTCACAACTACATCAACTATTGAAATCGTCAACAACTAATTTAGTAGTCAACGAGTCATTTATTTTATTTAAGTCTTTTTTTCTCTGAATTCATAGTTTTAGGCAACGAGCCGTCCTGTCGTCATTTATAATGCGCAGTTTACCGAAGGAGCCGTGTGTGTGTGTGTGTGTGTGTGTGTGTGTGCGCGTGTGCTGGCTGGCTGGCTGCAGACTGTGAGCGAAGGAGGGAGATTCCAGAGGCATGACATGTACATTCTGCTGAGAACCATCAGTGCACGTGAGACAGCGAGAGCGGAGCAGAGAGAGTTTTAACCCAACAAGTAAAAAAAAAAAAAAACTAAACCGTGGAGCTGCCTTCACTTCTCTTTCCACTTTCTCTACCGGCTGCCGTCCTGTTCACACCATGTGCACATCGTAAATTGAATTTATGAGATCGTGAGATGAAATAAACGGTCAAATATCCTTAAAAAAATCCTTAAAAAATTAGAATATATAAATGAACTGAGCAAATATTACGCATACACGGGTTAAAAATAAAAAAGCTGCTGTGGAGAAGCTGTGCAGTGATGTTCAGAGGCACAAATCACAAAAAGCTGAACTTTAGCTGTTATTTTCCAAAGGTATGCATTTGTTCAATCTTGAGCTTAATGCATTGTTTAAGCACAAAACGTGACTGATGAGAGAAAAAAAAATGACTTCATCACACTAAATGAACTGGAGTCAGAATAAAAATACAAGCTGCTGATTTCTGTTATTTTTCAAAGTTATTAAGCTGCAGCTATATGTTTTATTCATTTCAAAGTGAGTTACCTCTTATTGTATTCTGATTTATTTATACAAAAAAATATGGGGAGTCAAATCAGCCTGCATTGTTAAGTTTATATCAGTTTTCCTGCACATGTTCAGGTATTTTTTTTCCTTCTTTATGAGAGTTTGGCGTTTGTTTGCTCCACAACGTTTTAAAACACAATAAAATGTTCACACTTTTCTTTATAGCAGTTCTGTAATTTCAGAAATGCAACAAAAACAACCAGAAATCAGAAAAAATTGGGACGATATGTAAAATGAAGATGAAAATAAAAATGTTGCACTATTCTCAGTTTCTCTACTCACAGAAGCCAAACGTTCTACCAGAGTTGTGTAATTATACTACGATAGTAGAATATAAAGAAGGGGAAAAAGAAAAAAAGACAATATAATCGTCAGTCACAATTATTTGCCTGACAATTAATCGTCTCCAGAACTTCCTAATTGTGACAGCCCTAGCTGCCGCTGCGGTTTCTCGCTCTCTCTCCCCTCAAACTCTGTCATCATTGTGTTATAAACCAGTCACCATTTTTTTTATTATACATCTGTGTAGTTAATAAAATTATCTTCACGGACGATTAGTTCGCGTGTGCACATGAAAAAAAAACTGGCTGCCGCTGCGGTTCCTCGCTCTCTCTCCCCTCAAACTCAGTCATAATTGTATTATAAACCAGTCACCATTTGTTTTATTATACATCTGTGTAGTTAATAAATAAAATAATCTTCACAGACGATTTGTTCGCGTGCGTACGTGAAGAAAAAACTGTCTGCTGCTGCTGCTGCTCTCACTTCAAACTCTCCCCAGAGAGGAAGAGTCTGACACATCAGAGGAGGAGTTTTAAGGTTGATATCAGACTGACTTTTGGTTGTGCAAGTAGGTTAAAAATGTATTTTGACCCCTGGGTTCTAAGACATGAGCACATCGCACCAATTCAAATTTTAATGAACAGTCCAAAAAATGGCACATTGTCAGCACAGTACAGATTAGCACAGCGTATTTTAACACCTTAGTTTAGGTGTAGTTTTTCCCGGCCGACTGATTCTGCTTTTTTCTCTCTGTTCGAGGTGTAGATGACTTCAAGATGTCACGTGCTGGGTTCAATCACAGCATAATTTCTGAAACAGATGTGGATTGTGGAACGGACTCTGCGGCGGGAACAGGCCCACTGAATGTCATGAGCACTGCTGGATAACCCCTGCTTGTGGACTGGATGCCTGCATGGACGTCTCATCAAATGCATCTTGTGCTGTTTATGTTCTGTTTTTGTAAAACTTTGCAATATCTTGTAACTGTTAGATGCAGCAGATGTTTTGAATTCATGTTTCCTGTTTCTTCAGCTCTGTAACACTTTGTAAAAACCTTGTAACTGTTAGAATGACCCAAGCAGAGGGTCGCCCCTTTGAGTCTGGTCTGCTTGAGGTTTCTTCCTCTAATCATCAGAGGGAGCTTTTTTCTTACCACTGTCACCCGTGTTCTTGCTCTGGGGGTTGGTAAGGTTAGACTTTACTTGTGTGAAGGACCTTGAGGCAACTTTGCTGTGATTTGGTGCTATATAAACTAAATAAATTTCTCTTCTCCACTTTTCAACAGACAGTTTTTAAAAACAAATTTTAAAAACAAGTTACAACAGTAAGAGAGTATGAAATGAGTCACGTAAATATAAATAGGTAGAACTTGTGAAAATGTGAAATATGAGCAGCTGTACTATATTTATCGGTTAAATAGCGCAGTACAATACGTAGGAACGACACCGAAAAAACAGAATTAAACAGAAAAAAAACAGAAAAAGAACAGAAAAAATTCTCAACAGTTTCCCATCTTCTGAGCCTCAGGTTCATCACTGTTTCCTCCACATGAGCTGCAAAATCATTATCGCCACTGATTCAGTGAGCAAGGTTATTGCAGCGCTTTGTAACGGAGAGACGCACTGCCAGGACACAAACATCATGTTAACGACACCAACTACAAATACCAATTCGTTTATATGTCAGGATCCAAGTGGTGGTCACATGGAGTGGACATTTTCCTTTAACAACTCTGGAGTGATGTTTGCGATGCATTTGAGGACATGCGGCCGGTGAAATGTTTGCGATGCATTTGAGGCCACGCAGCCAGTGAAATGTTTGTGATGCGTTTGAGGCCACACAGCCAGTGAAATGTTTGCGATGCGTCTGAGGCCACGCAGCCAGTGAAATGTTTGCGATGCATTTGAGGCCACGCGGCCGGTGAAATGTTTGCGATGCATTTGAGGCCACGCAGCCAGTGAAATGTTTGCGATGCGTTTGAGGCCACGCAGCCAGTGAAATGTTTGTGATGTGTTTCAGGCCACGCAGCCGGTGAAATGTTTGCGATGCGTTTGAGGCCACGCAGCCAGTGAAATGTTTGCGATGCTTTTGAGGCCACGCAGCCGGTGAAATGTTTGCGATGCTTTTGAGGCCACTCAGCCAGTGAAATGTTTGCGATGCATTTGAGGCCACGCAGCCAGTGAAATGTTTGCGATGCATTTGAGGCCACGCAACCAGTGAAATGTTTGCGACGCATTTGAGGCCACGCAGCCAGTGAAATGTTTGAGATGCATTTGAGGCCATGCGCCCGGAGAAATGTTTGCGATGCGTTTGAGGCCACAAGGCCTGTGAAATGTTTGCGATGTGTATGACAAATGTTTGCTATGCATTTGAGGCCACGTGAAATGTTTGTGATGAATTTGAGGCTACGTGGTCAGTGAAATGTTTGCGATGCGTTTGAGGCCACACAGCCAGTGAAATGTTTGCGATGTGTTTGAGAAATGTTTGCTATGCATTTGAGGCCACGTGAAATGTTTGTGATGAATTTGAGGCCACACAGCCAGTGAAATGTTTGCGATGCATTTGAGGCCATGCGCCCGGTGAAATGTTTGCGATGCGTTTGAGGCCACAAGGCCTGTGAAATGTTTGCGATGTGTATGAGAAATGTTTGCGATGCGTTTGAGGCCACACAGCCAGTGAAATGTTTGCGATGCGTTTGAGGCCACACAGTCAGTGAAATGTTTGCGATGCGTTTGAGACCACACAGCCAGTGAAATGTTTGCGATGCCTTTGAGGCCACACAGCCAATGAAATGTTTGCGATGCCTTTGAGGCCACACAGCCAGTGAAATGTTTGCGATGCATTTGAGGCCACACAGCCAGTGAAATGTTTGCGATGTGTTTGAGGCCACACAGCCAGTGAAATGTTTGCGATGCTTTTGAGGCCACGCAGCCAGTGAAATGTTTGCGATGCGTTTGAGGCCACACAGCCATTGAAATGTTTGTGATGTGTTTCAGGCCACGCAACCGGTGAAATGTTTGCGATGCGTTTGAGGCCACGCAGCCAGTGAAATGTTTGCGATGCGTTTGAGACCACACAGCCAGTGAAATGTTTGCGATGCGTTTGAGACCACACAGCCAGTGAAATGTTTGCGATGCCTTTGAGGCCACACAGCCAATGAAATGTTTGCGATGCCTTTGAGGCCACACAGCCAGTGAAATGTTTGCGATGCATTTGAGGCCACGCAACCAGTGAAATGTTTGCGATGCATTTGAGGCCACGCAACCAGTGAAATGTTTGCAATGCATTTGAGGCCACGCAGCCAGTGAAATGTTTGCGATGCGTTTGAGGCCACAAGGCCTGTGAAATGTTTGCGATGTGTATGACAAATGTTTGCTATGCATTTGAGGCCACGTGAAATGTTTGTGATGAATTTGAGGCTACGTGGCCAGTGAAATGTTTGCGATGCGTTTGAGGCCACACAGCCAGTGAAATGTTTGCGATGTGTTTGAGAAATGTTTGCTATGCATTTGAGGCCACGTGAAATGTTTGTGATGAATTTGAGGCCACACAGCCAGTGAAATGTTTGCGATACATTTGAGGCCATGCGCCCGGTGAAATGTTTGCGATGCATTTGAGGCCACGCGGCCGGTGAGATGTTTGCAATGTGTTTGAGGCCACAGAGCCGGTGAGCTGTTTGCAATGCGTTTGAGGCCACGCAGCCAGTGAAATGTTTGCGATGCATTTGAGGCCACGCAGCCAGTGAAATGTTTGCGATGCATTTGAGGCCATGCAGCCAGTGAAATGTTTGCGATGCATTTGAGGCCATGCGCCCGGTGAAATGTTTGCGATGCATTTGAGGCCATGCGCCCGGTGAAATGTTTGCGATGCGTTTGAGGCCACAAGGCCTGTGAAATGTTTGCGATGTGTATGAGAAATGTTTGCGATGCGTTTGAGGCCACACAGCCAGTGAAATGTTTGCGATGCGTTTGAGGCCACACAGCCAGTGAAATGTTTGCGAAGCATTTGAGGCCACACAGCCAGTGAAATGTTTGCGATGCGTTTGAGGCCACACAGCCAGTGAAATGTTTGCGATGCGTTTGAGGCCACACAGCCAGTGAAATGTTTGCGATGCATTTGAGACCACACAGCCAGTGAAATGTTTGCGATGCCTTTGAGGCCACACAGCCAATGAAATGTTTGCGATGCCTTTGAGGCCACACAGCCAATGAAATGTTTGCGATGCATTTGAGGCCACACAGCCAGTGAAATGTTTGCGATGCGTTTGAGGCCACACAGCCAGTGAAATGTTTGCGATGCTTTTGAGGCCACACAGCCAGTGAAATGTTTGCGATGCTTTTGAGGCCACGCAGCCAGTGAAATGTTTGCGATGCATTTGAGGCCACGCAGCCAGTGAAATGTTTGCGATGCATTTGAGGCCACGCAGCCAGTGAAATGTTTGCGATGCATTTGAGGCCACGCAGCCAGTGAAATGTTTGCGATGCATTTGAGGCCACGCAACCAGTGAAATGTTTGCGATGCATTTGAGGCCACGCAACCAGTGAAATGTTTGCAATGCATTTGAGGCCACGCAGCCAGTGAAATGTTTGCGATGCGTTTGAGGCCACACAGCCAGTGAAATGTTTGCGATGCGTTTGAGGCCACACAGCCAGTGAAATGTTTGCGATGCGTTTGAGGCCACACAGCCAGTGAAATGTTTGCGATGCATTTGAGACCACACAGCCAGTGAAATGTTTGCGATGCCTTTGAGGCCACACAGCCAATGAAATGTTTGCGATGCCTTTGAGGCCACACAGCCAATGAAATGTTTGCGATGCATTTGAGGCCACACAGCCAGTGAAATGTTTGCGATGCGTTTGAGGCCACACAGCCAGTGAAATGTTTGCGATGCTTTTGAGGCCACACAGCCAGTGAAATGTTTGCGATGCTTTTGAGGCCACGCAGCCAGTGAAATGTTTGCGATGCATTTGAGGCCACGCAGCCAGTGAAATGTTTGCGATGCATTTGAGGCCACGCAGCCAGTGAAATGTTTGCGATGCATTTGAGGCCACGCAGCCAGTGAAATGTTTGCGATGCATTTGAGGCCACGCAACCAGTGAAATGTTTGCGATGCATTTGAGGCCACGCAACCAGTGAAATGTTTGCAATGCATTTGAGGCCACGCAGCCAGTGAAATGTTTGCGATGCGTTTGAGGCCACAAGGCCTGTGAAATGTTTGCGATGTGTATGACAAGTGTTTGCTATGCATTTGAGGCCACGTGAAATGTTTGTGATGAATTTGAGGCTACGTGGCCAGTGAAATGTTTGCGATGCGTTTGAGGCCACACAGCCAGTGAAATGTTTGCGATGTGTTTGAGAAATGTTTGCTATGCATTTGAGGCCACGTGAAATGTTTGTGATGAATTTGAGGCCACACAGCCAGTGAAATGTTTGCGATGCATTTGAGGCCATGCGGCCGGTGAAATGTTTGCGATGCGTTTGAGGCCACAAGGCCTGTGAAATGTTTGCGATGTGTATGACAAATGTTTGCTATGCATTTGAGGCCACGTGAAATGTTTGTGATGAATTTGAGGCTACGTGGCCAGTGAAATGTTTGCGATGCGTTTGAGGCCACACAGCCAGTGAAATGTTTGCGATGTGTTTGAGAAATGTTTGCTATGCATTTGAGGCCACGTGAAATGTTTGTGATGAATTTGAGGCCACACAGCCAGTGAAATGTTTGCGATACATTTGAGGCCATGCGCCCGGTGAAATGTTTGCGATGCATTTGAGGCCACGCGGCCGGTGAGATGTTTGCAATGTGTTTGAGGCCACAGAGCCGGTGAGCTGTTTGCAATGCGTTTGAGGCCACGCAGCCAGTGAAATGTTTGCGATGCATTTGAGGCCACGCAGCCAGTGAAATGTTTGCGATGCATTTGAGGCCATGCAGCCAGTGAAATGTTTGCGATGCATTTGAGGCCATGCGCCCGGTGAAATGTTTGCGATGCATTTGAGGCCATGCGCCCGGTGAAATGTTTGCGATGCGTTTGAGGCCACAAGGCCTGTGAAATGTTTGCGATGTGTATGAGAAATGTTTGCGATGCGTTTGAGGCCACACAGCCAGTGAAATGTTTGCGATGCGTTTGAGGCCACACAGCCAGTGAAATGTTTGCGAAGCATTTGAGGCCACACAGCCAGTGAAATGTTTGCGATGCGTTTGAGGCCACACAGCCAGTGAAATGTTTGCGATGCGTTTGAGGCCACACAGCCAGTGAAATGTTTGCGATGCATTTGAGACCACACAGCCAGTGAAATGTTTGCGATGCCTTTGAGGCCACACAGCCAATGAAATGTTTGCGATGCTTTTGAGGCCACGCAGCCAGTGAAATGTTTGCGATGCATTTGAGGCCACGCAGCCAGTGAAATGTTTGCGATGCATTTGAGGCCACGCAACCAGTGAAATGTTTGCGATGCATTTGAGGCCACACAGCCAATGAAATGTTTGCGAAGCATTTGAGGCCACACAGCCAGTGAAATGTTTGCGATGCGTTTGAGGCCACACAGCCAGTGAAATGTTTGCGATGCTTTTGAGGCCACACAGCCAGTGAAATGTTTGCGATGCTTTTGAGGCCACGCAGCCAGTGAAATGTTTGCGATGCATTTGAGGCCACGCAGCCAGTGAAATGTTTGCGATGCATTTGAGGCCACGCAACCAGTGAAATGTTTGCGATGCATTTGAGGCCACGCAACCAGTGAAATGTTTGCAATGCATTTGAGGCCACGCAGCCAGTGAAATGTTTGCGATGCGTTTGAGGCCACAAGGCCTGTGAAATGTTTGCGATGTGTATGACAAGTGTTTGCTATGCATTTGAGGCCACGTGAAATGTTTGTGATGAATTTGAGGCTACGTGGCCAGTGAAATGTTTGCGATGCGTTTGAGGCCACACAGCCAGTGAAATGTTTGCGATGTGTTTGAGAAATGTTTGCTATGCATTTGAGGCCACGTGAAATGTTTGTGATGAATTTGAGGCCACACAGCCAGTGAAATGTTTGCGATGCATTTGAGGCCATGCGGCCGGTGAAATGTTTGCGATGCGTTTGAGGCCACAAGGCCTGTGAAATGTTTGCGATGTGTATGACAAATGTTTGCTATGCATTTGAGGCCACGTGAAATGTTTGTGATGAATTTGAGGCTACGTGGCCAGTGAAATGTTTGCGATGCATTTGAGGCCACGCGGCCGGTGAGATGTTTGCAATGTGTTTGAGGCCACAGAGCCAGTGAGCTGTTTGCAATGCGTTTGAGGCCACGCAGCCAGTGAAATGTTTGCGATGCATTTGAGGCCACGCAGCCAGTGAAATGTTTGCGATGCATTTGAGGCCACGCAGCCAGTGAAATGTTTGCGATGCATTTGAGGCCATGCGCCTGGTGAAATGTTTGCGATGCATTTGAGGCCATGCGTCCAGTGAAATGTTTGCGATGCGTTTGAGGCCACAAGGCCTGTGAAATGTTTGCGATGTGTATGAGAAATGTTTGCGATGCGTTTGAGGCCACACAGCCAGTGAAATGTTTGCGATGCGTTTGAGGCCACACAGCCAGTGAAATGTTTGCGATGCGTTTGAGGCCACACAGCCAGTGAAATGTTTGCGAAGCATTTGAGGCCACACAGCCAGTGAAATGTTTGCGATGCGTTTGAGGCCACACAGCCAGTGAAATGTTTGCGATGCGTTTGAGGTCACGCAGCCAGTGAAATGTTTGCGATGCATTTGAGGCCACGCAGCCAGTGAAATGTTTGCGATGCATTTGAGGCCACGCAACCAGTGAAATGTTTGCGATGCATTTGAGGCCACGCAGCCAGTGAAATGTTTGCGATGCATTTGAGGCCATGCGCCCGGTGAAATGTTTGCGATGCGTTTGAGGCCACAAGGCCTGTGAAATGTTTGCGATGTGTATGACAAATGTTTGCTATGCATTTGAGGCCACGTGAAATGTTTGTGATGAATTTGAGGCTACGTGGCCAGTGAAATGTTTGCGATGCGTTTGAGGCCACACAGCCAGTGAAATGTTTGCGATGTGTTTGAGAAATGTTTGCTATGCATTTGAGGCCACGTGAAATGTTTGTGATGAATTTGAGGCCACACAGCCAGTGAAATGTTTGCAATGTGTTTGAGGCCACAGAGCCGGTGAGCTGTTTGCAATGCGTTTGAGGCCACGCAGCCAGTGAAATGTTTGCGATGCATTTGAGGCCACGCAGCCAGTGAAATGTTTGCGATGCATTTGAGGCCACGCAGCCAGTGAAATGTTTGCGATGCATTTGAGGCCATGCGCCCGGTGAAATGTTTGCGATGCATTTGAGGCCATGCGCCCGGTGAAATGTTTGCGATGCGTTTGAGGCCACAAGGCCTGTGAAATGTTTGCGATGTGTATGAGAAATGTTTGCGATGCATTTGAGGCCACGCAGCCAGTGAAATGTTTGCGATGCATTTGAGGCCATGCGCCCGGTGAAATGTTTGCGATGCGTTTGAGGCCACAAGGCCTGTGAAATGTTTGCGATGTGTATGAGAAATGTTTGCGATGCGTTTGAGGCCACATAGCCAGTGAAATGTTTGCGAAGCATTTGAGGCCACACAGCCAGTGAAATGTTTGGGATGCGTTTGAGGCCACACAGCCAGTGAGATGTTTGCGATGCTTTTGAGACCTGGTGCGTTGCTTCTCTTACTCGAGCGTATTCGATCTTCAGCGTGCAGCAGCCAGCGTAGATATCGGCCCCATTCAGAGCTGCTTTGGCCTTCTGGGCACACTGAACAGAGTCAAACCTGGAGAGGGGGAGTTAAGGAGAGAAAACACACACACACACACACACATACGCACGCAGTGAGGATACTCCACCATGGCCTGGATCCCGTTGCGTTTAAAGATGACGATCCTCAGAACGCTGCCAATGGGATTACACACGGTGTAGAGAACATCCTGAACACAAACAAATAAAGTGTTCCAGTGCTCAGTACAGACAGCAGCTGACTAAGAGTCTGGAGCCGAGATCTGATCTGAAATATCTGTCAACATGGGGACTGGAACCCTGAACCCTTCCTTCTCATCCCTGCCTTGTTACCTTATCCTCACAGCTCCGCCTCTTTTCTTTACCTACATTGCTACTGTGATCCATTTTGAGTGCACTGACACTTACCCCCCCGTTTGTGGAGGTGGTGTCGCTGTGACAGTCAGTTATTGTGTGTCATTACCGCGGTGACAATCAGAGTAGTTGTGTGTGGTTACTGTGGGGGTGATGGTCAGAGTAGTTGTGTCTGTTACCGTGGTTATCGGGTAGAGAGGGTTCTGTATGGACAGCAGCAGGACCTTGTTGCCGCTGTTGGGGTTGTCGGCGTTGGTTGGTCTGGTGATCCTCTTGGATGTGGAGTAATTAAAATATGCCTGCTGCCCTGTTGCACAGGATGAGACACATGTGTCAGATTTATGCCTTCCTGCTGTGTCGACCGTGACGAGGCCGTCAGTCAAACCTGCGATGTACACGGGCTCCTTGGCTCCACAGGACACACAGCGATCCGCGCTCTCCACCGCCGAAAACTCCACCAGGGCCTGACGCTTAAAGGGCATCATCATCACGTAGCTGCACACACACACACACACACACACAGATGAGCGCAATACTGCGTTGTCCCGCAGGGCGTTAAAAAGCAACGCCTCAGCGATGTGAAGCTGATCTGGTTTGATTCTCAGTGTCATTATTCCTGCTGGCAGCTGAAGTTGTGTAAATTTTCTTGAACTGTGTCTTCGGTCACTTTATTAGTATTTTATTATTTATTAGTATCCCCCCCTGAACAGTGCTCCGATGAAGCAAACAAACCTAATCAAAATCCATCAGGAAGTGGAGAAGAAGCACTTTGTACAAACTGTGGACGGACGCTTTGTACTGACATCATCACACGTCTGGTCTGCATGAGTGCAGATGTTCACCTGCAGTTCACAGAATGACCGAGTTTCAGAAAATGTGCAGTTTCATTCTGACAGGTGCTTCGGTAGAGGAACAGTTGACAGGGTCAGACTGCAGGTATAAAACTGAAACATGCATAGCGTGGGCCCCCCCACAAATGCTCTTCCCCCACAAACGTCCAGACATTCTGGGGTGGTCTTCAGGAAAACTGCCAGTCTGCAGGAATTTGCCAAGTTCCACTCCAATGCTTCTTCCACGTCACCGGATGAACCCCAACGCTGGCAGCAGAGTCGGTGAAACGCCACTATGAACGCTCAGTCGTTCAAAAAATAGCAACCAATTAAAAAAAAACAAAAAAACAAAAAACATCACAATCTTTAAAAAAATATGAATAAAATTTGTGGTGATAAAAATCCAGGAACCTCACTGATGTGTCTCAGAGTGAGGGCATATTTGAATCTCTGACAGACTAACCGCTGGACACAGACGAGCAATAGTGGCAGCTTATAGAATATTGTAAAGTTACATGATTAAATGGTGTGTCTGGTGCTGGGCCGGCGTGAGTGTCTCAACGTCCGGGTACTCGTTTGTCTTTTGAACAGCAAATGAAAAACTAAAGCAGCCCGTGGAAACAGGTCAATTAAACAATCAGGGATTGCCCTCGTCACATCGCACACGGCGAATGAACAATGTGCCAAGCTGAGTTTGCTACTGAATCACAGAATATAATAATAACATTAAACATTTTATATAACGGCTGAGTGGATCCTTGTTATGTGATTGGTGCTTTGTATGTCACATGACATGGATTAATTCATCCCATTTATGTTGCACTGCATTCAGAGTGCAGCTCGGTTCCAGTGTGTGTGCGCCCACGCATGCTCGTGCGCGCACACACAAAACCAATCCACTGTGCTGCCTGGAGGTTGTTAGCAGGAAGAAAGAACAAAAGCTGGACTCATTTCTGACGTGACTTTTTTTTTTTCGCTGCACTGAGGACATATACATTATTTTTGTTGTTCACGTAAGCACAAGCGCCGACCAGGTTGCCCATTTGTGCTGCACTCTGAGTTCTGTTATTTTAAGGCGTAAGGGCCCGGTCACACGGCGATCGCTGAACGATGGAAAAAAGTCACAAATCATTGAGAAAAGGTGGGCGAATGACCCGGCACTTCTCCAATCACCAAAAAGCTGCGAGTGCAGAGCAAATAAAAGAACGAAACAAAACTGAAACTAACAAAAGAAAAACAAAGCAAACAGCAATCTCAAAGCTTTAAACAAAATCAAAACAAAACATTCATGATGTGACTGACAGCGGGTACCAGACCGAGTGCCTGCCTGTGATCATTTCTGCAGCACCTGCAGGTCTTGACAAGAGATTTGTCTTCACAACAACATGTGCACACACACACATGTTCCAGCCACAGACGGCTGAAACGTGCGTAGTTACAGTAGTTGATCAAACGTTCTTGCTGCTATTGTTTCTGTATGACAACGTTGCTTTTCGTCCCACACATGGACGAGTCACGTTCAGCTCGTCGGAGCTTTAGCTATTGGTCTGTTCAGATATTGGCAACATTCATACAAGACATCGGACTTGGGAGGTTGGACAAAGTTGGACGACAATCAAAGGGAATTCTGACATTACGGAAACTACGCAAACGATGAGGAACCATCAACACAGAAAGCAAAATGAATTACAGACAAATTGACACTGTTGTCAGGATTCCTTCACATTTTTCAACAGTTTGAAAATTCTGACGAAGCGCCAGCTACAGAAACGGAGCTGGACGACGGTTAAACGATGTCTCTGAAAGTCAACGTAAGTCCTGATTTCTTGTTTCGTTTTGGCTTCGTTGGCCTTCGTTAGTGTCGTGTGACCGGGGTTAATGCACTGCGTGCGCACGCTGCAACTTTCCCCGTAGAAAAAGGTTAAACTACAGACACTGCTGTCCATCTCAATAAATGATCAAGAAATAAAAATATGAATCAGTGTAAAAATCAACTTGATTTAACGAGTTAAGAGGTTACTTCAAGACAGACAAAATGTCGCCCCTGGGGTCCAATGGGAGCGCAAAACTCACAGGGGATGCCTGAGATCAATAAAGTCATAACACACTTAAATGACAATGAAAAACCAATTAACCCAAATGACAAAAGAGGGAAAACCTATCATGTCTAATGCTCCCTCCCCCCCCAAAAAAGTTGGAATGAATCACTTTGTTCTTGTTTTTTTTTATATCATCATAAATATCACAAACTTTCTTAAAACATCATGATCTAATTTTGAGGTCATACTGCACACACTTCTACGCACTAGTGTGCACGTTTCTTATTCTTTCCACTGCCCTGGTGCCGCATCTCACCACATCCACCACAGTATGGAACCTGCTCAGGTGCTGGATGGCAACCACCCGGGCAGACAACATCTATCTGCTGCAGTCAGGTGAAATGTGGGCGTGCCCACAACCTTCTCCAGCTGCTGGGGCCGTCAACACTGAGGTGCCTGTGTGGCGGATCAGGTCCTCAGAAATACCCCATATGGCCAAAGTGTTGAAGCTGATGTTCCCTCAGTGATCCATCCTCCTCATCTGAGTCTCCAAGTAACCAGTTATTTGACACAAAGTCATTCCAGTGGTCCACTTAGAATCAATCCTCCAAGGATCCTCCAAAGAGACTTGGATCTGTATCCAAGAAGCATCCGCAGGCTAAAAGTAGCTCTTAGTGACGTCATTCTAAGAAATGTTTAAGAATTCCTTGAATTCTAAGACATTTCTTAGAATTTTCCCTTGGTAACATAAAAGTTATTAAGACTTATGTGCTGCAATCTCTGCTCTCGCTTTGGTTTGCAGCACGTACCAGCACTTCTCACACTCACTGCTTATGTGCACAAGGAGAGGGAATGACGCCTTGATTTGTTGGGCAATGCACTGCCAAGTCTGCCTCTTCCCTTGTGCCGTCATCCAGTGCCCCAATTCAGAATCAGAATAGCCTTTATTTGCTAAGTATCTTCAAAGAATACAAGGAATTTGGCTCAGGTTTGAACTGTACTCTCTGTACAGGTACGTATAAATTAACACAAACAATTCAGAATAAAAAGGTTCAAATAAAAATTTTAATTTTCCTCTTAAAACTTTTATTCTCCTCCATGAGTTGTGCCAACAGCAGGCACTGCTCTTCTGTCCAGTTGGGCTTTCCAGTTCTTTTTTTTTTTTTTTAAATTTCATTCATTTTTTGGTCATTATGCCAAATCAAAACCTCTTTTGATGAGGACACCAGCTGAGTCTGCGTCCACCATTAATATCAAATACAGAATGCAGTAAAATTAGCAGCATGGGCAGTAAGCTAATAAATATAATAATCAGCATGTGACTGAGGTACGTTCAAACACTTTCAAGCTGTGTAATAAATCATTTAGTGTTACTGAGTTTCATCATCATGACATTAAATTATTTTCACGATTACATGTCTTAAAACAGTTCAGGTTATATGATCAGTTGATTTCACTGTCCATTCATAACTAGGAGCATCGAGAGCATTTGTTTTGTTTTTTTCTCTTTCCCTTTTTGTGACAACCAATCACAGCTCTTAGGCCCCGGTCACACGGCACTAACAAAGGACACCGAAGCCAAAATGAAACAAGAAATCTGGACGTGCGTTGACTTTCAGAGACATCATTTAACCGTCGTCCAGCTTCGTTCCTGTAGCTGACGCTTTGTCAGAATTTTCAAACTGTTGAAAAATGTGAACGAATCCCAACAACAACTTCAATTTGTCCGTAATCCGTTTTGCTTTCTGTCTTGATGGTTCCTCATCGTTTGCGTAGTTACCGCACCGTCAGCATTCCATTTGATTGTCATCCAACTTCGTCCAACCTAAAATTCTGACGTCTTCCACGAACACTGATGATATCTGAACGGATCAATAACTAAAGCTCAGACGAGCTGAACGTGACTCGTCCATGTGTGGGATGAAAAGCAACGTTGTCATACAGAAAGAATAGCAGCAAGAACATTTGATCAACTACTTTAACTATTCACGCACGTTTCAGCCGTGTGGTTGGAGAGGCTGTGCACGCACACACAAAAGGCTGTGTGCACGTTCACGTGCCTGCTGGAACGTGCGTGTGCACACATGATGTTATAGTAAAGACATACCTGTTGTCAAGACAACCAGATCTCGCAGCTGCAGGTGCTGTGGAGAGTGCACGCTGGCTGCAGAAATGAACACAGGCAGGTGCTCGGTCTGCTCGATACCCGCTGTCAGTCACGTCATCATGAATGTTTTGTTTCATTTTGTTTAAAGCGTCAAGGTTGCCGTTTTCTTTTGTTAGTTTCAGTTTTGTTTTGTTCTTTTATGTGCTCTGGACTCGCAGGCTTTTCGGTGATGGGAGAAGTGCCGGCTCATTCCTCCACTTTTCCTTGAAGATTTGTGACTTTGTGACTTTTTTCCTTCGTTCAGCGATCGCCGTGTGCCGTGTGACCGGGCCCTTAGATGGCCGTGTGATACCTAGCAACGGGGGGAACCCCGACTCGTCACAAAGACAGGAGTTTCTGTCCACTACTACTACGTCGTGGATATGGGCCCTGGTACCAAAGACCTCCAGTCATCACCTTAGGTCACTGGTTAGTGTCCAAATTTCACAACTAGACTGTAAGACAAGAAGCACCAGGACCCTAAAGACTTGGACACTCTTTTTCCTGCAAAGATATCAGCATCACCAAACACCTTAGACCTTTGACTTTATGAATCTGTAAGATCTTCACACAGGCATCTCTCGATCTCAAAGATTGAGGACCCAGAGACATGAACGTCACTGCTGAGACCAATGAATGTCTCACAATGTCACTGCTGAGACCAATGAATGTCAACACTTTTACCACAGACAGGCACCTTTCTGATGGTTGAGTCCAGGAACTCATTAAAAACGATGGGTCTCATTTACAGTTGTCCTCACAAGTTTACATACCCTGGCAAAATTTTGGGCGGTTTTTTGGCCATTTTTCAGAGAATATGAATGATAATATATGATGCCGGCTGGCGTGTCAGATATTACGGCACAGATTCCTGATCACATATTTAAATTGCCTCAAGAATTGGTGGCGAAAAACAGCGGGAGAGAAGCCGAAGGAAGCAGGGAAAGAGAGGAGGTGTGCGGTTACGCATGAGGAAGTTGAGACTCAACCGGGTCCCTCTGCCTTCGATGATCCTGGGGAATGCCATAAAATGGATGAACTTTATGGAAACGTCCGTTTTCTGAAGGATTTTAAAGATTGTGGTATTCTGACGTTTACAGAATCATGGCTCACTGAACGTGATCGGGTCGCAGACCTGCTTATTGACGGCTTCGGTGCGCCATTCCGTTTGGGTAGACGCAGAGGTGACAGGTAAATCACAGGGAGGCGGAGTCTGGCTCTATGTAAATCAACGGTACTGTCATCCTAAATCTGTGACTGTAAGAGAGCGCATTTGTACCCCAGATGTTGAGCTTTTATGTGTATCATTGTGTCCTTTCTACCTGCCCCGCGAGTTCCCGCAACTGTTTATTACAACAGTTAACTTACATCCGAAAGCAAACGCCTCTTCAGCCTGCAGTGTCTCCATGACATGGTGCAGAAACTGCAGTCTGTCTCACCTGATGCACCAATCTTTTTACTGGGTGATTTCAACCATGTCTCCCTTAAAAAGACACTACCTGACTTTTATCGATATGTAACTTGTCCAACCAGACGGGATAGAATTATTGATCTTTGTTATGGATCTATCAAGGAGGCATATAAATCTCTCCCAATGTCCCCCCCTGGGTTCGGGGGATCACAACTGTGTCCATCTCCTTCCTACACTCAACAAAAATATAAATGCAACACTTTTGGTTTTGCTCCCATTTTGTATGAGATGAACTCAAAGATCTAAAACTTTTTCCACAAACACAATATCACCATTTCCCTCAAATATTGTTCACAAACCTGTTATGTGTCGGACGCAGCTCGGAGAACCGACCAGCGTTTGAAGGACCCAGTATGAAATAAGCAGAGCACGGTACAAAGGCTAACTGAATTTAATACATAACAGTGATGTGATACAAAAACAACAAAAGAGTGTGCGGTCTGGCGTGGTGGTGATACGGTGCGCTCCCAGCAGCGCTAACGGTCCGGAGCCAGAAGCCGTTCGGACCCAAGGACCCCGCCGACACCCCCCAGGTGGCCGCAACAAACCGAGTCTGTGAAAGAAGGAACCATTATGTGAGTCCACACTCTACACACAGAGAGACCACTCAAAGGTGTACATAAACAGCAAACACTTCCTGGCTTAATTACTAATCAGCTTCCCAACCTGCAGGCATGGAACATCCAGTTCACAAAACTCCACTGCAGTGGAAGCCGATACATGACTAACGTACAGCTCAATATAATAAGGTGTGACGGACACCACATTTACTGACTGTATAAACGTTAGTCACAAAATCTAACGTACCTCAGGAAGTGTGCTGACGAGCGTGAGACCTCACCCCCTCCTCTTTCACAGACCGTGCATCAAACCCTGGACGTTCTCTGCATCCACTGATGATGAGATGGCTCCCGAGACGACGATCTCACCCGTCTGGTCACAAGGTCGAGTCTCTGGCAAATCCACACTGTATACTCCAGTCTTAAATGCCACCATGTTCCAATCCATATAGATGCACCACAGCTGTGAGTCCTGACGAGCCGCAGGTGATCAGGGTGAGGTCCTGATAACCTCAACAACACAGCCACTCAGTCCCAAATGCAAGCCACCTGGAAGGAAAACCAAAAGACAGAAACAAAAAGGCAGCCAGGCCCCCCAGCCATACAACACAAACCAGTCTAAATCTGTGATAGTGAGCACTTCTCCTTTGCTGAGATAATCCATCCCACCTCACAGGTGTGCCATATCAAGATGCTGATTAGACACCATGATTAGTGCACAGGTGTGCCTTAGACTGCCAATATTTGAGGGAAATGGTGATATTGTGTATGTGGAAAAAGTTTTAGATCTTTGAGTTCATCTCATACAAAATGGGAGCAAAACCAAAAGTGTTGCATTTATATTTTTGTTGAGTGTACATATAGAACTGTGGTACAAAGGGAAAAGGTCCATATGGGAGACATTAAGGACGGGACAGAGGAGGATGTGCTTTGCCTGCAGGACTGCTACGACTGCACTGATTGGGACGTGTTCAAAGAAGCTTGCAGTGACAATCTTGATGAACTTGCTGATGTAGTTTCTTCGTTTGCCACTTTTTGCAGGGATATGATCATTTCCTGTAGGTGTGTAAAAATGTTTCTCAATAATAAGCCGTGGGTCACGAGGTCATTAAGGCTTGTATACAGGCCAAGAGACTTGTTTTTAAACAGGATCAGCCTCTGAGCGGCACACAGCCACTAAGGAGGTGAAAATTGGGATTTTAAAAGAAAAACAGGACTATAAAATGAAGCTGGAGAATAATATGGCGAAGAATAATCTTGGATCTGCTTGGTCAAGCATGAAAGCCATTGCAGGCCTCCAACACTCTAAAACCAGAAGGACCATCTATTTTGATGGCTTCCACTCTAATTGTGAATTTGCAAATGCTCTTAACTGTTTTTATACACGTTTTGATGCTTTTGATTTTAGTCAGGAAATACAGGAAGTTAGTCAAAGTGTGTGACAATCAGCACTTTTTTATTTCTCAGAAGGATGTTGAAAAATCCTTCTGTTCCCTCAAACCAAGCAAAAGCTGTGGTTCTGATAATATTGGTGGCCGTTTGCTGAAATCATGTGGGAAAGAGCTGAGCTCTATTTTTAATCAGTCTTTAAAGATGCAGCACGGACCGAGAGTCTGGAAGGATGCTGTAATTATCCCTGTGCCAAAAATCAGTTCTCCCAAGACCCTCAATGATTTCAGACCAGTCGCACTAACATCGACTGTCATGAAATGTTTTGAGAAACTTGTAAGATCTGAAATCTTGAAGACAACGGAACATGACCTTGATCCCATGCAATTCGCTTATAGGCCCAACAGAGGAGTAGAAGATGCTACAGTCACTTTATTAAATTTGCTTTTTAAACATCTGGAGGGGAAAGGAACACATGCAGACTTTTGTTTATTTACTTTTCATCTGCTTTTAACACAATCCAGCCCCACGTGTTCACCTTGATGCTTTTAGAACATTTTAAAGTAAGTAACAATCTTGTGGGCTGGATTTTGAATTTTTTAACTGTCAGGACACAGAGAGTGAGAGTGAACGGAACTGTTTCAGATCAGGTTATATCCTCCACTGGTGCTCCACAGGGATGTGTGCTCGCTCCACTTTTGTTCATCCTCTATACAAACATGTGCCGTAGCAGCAGAGAGGATAGAACGATTTTAAAGTATGCAGACGACACAGTTATTGTCAGCCTGCTGAAAGACAAAATGACAGGAGTCACGGCCCAGTTGGTACTGATTTTCTTGACTGGTGCAGGAAGTCTTTTCTTGAGATGAACATTTCTAAAACAAAAGACATGATTATTGACTTTCAGAAAAACAGTTCTCCCAGTCAAGAGCAGAGAGTTAAAAGGTCAGACAGTGGAGTGTGTCAGCACATAGAAATATCTTGGAACTGTCATTGATGACAAACTGAACTTTGAGGCAAACTGTGACGCTGTGTACAAAAAGGCAAGCCGGCGCCTCTATTGTCTGAGGAAACTGTCCACTTTTAACACTGACAGAACCGTGATGACCGTGTTTTATCGTGCTTTTATAGAATCAGTTTTATCCTTCTGTCTTGTTTCATGGTTTGGAAGCGTGTCCCTCAAAAACAAAAACTGTTTAAACCAAATTGTGAAATGGTCAGGTAAGCTGATTGGAGAGTCTCAGATTCAGCCAGAATCCCTGTATATCAAACAGGTGCAGAGGATCGCTGGTTCGATTCCCAGAGACGCCTCACACCCTCTTCATGGTGAGTTTCAGCTGCTTCCTTCAGGTCGGAGGTTCAGGGGACCAGCTTGTAAAACTAAACGCTACAAAAACAGTTTTGTACCAGCAGCCATCAGTGCTGTAAACAAGTAACAGGAACTTAAATATAACTTATGTATTTATTTTTTGTACAGTTTCTTTTACCTTGTTTTTATGAACAGCACATTTTTATTTTTATTTATTTATTTAGTTTTTTATCCTTTTGGCTCGGTATATGTTTTTAGACTTTTTATCTACTGATGTTTTAACTCATCTTGCTTTTATTCTACTTTGGGGCCATCCTTGTGGTTCTTTTAGCTTTTTTAGCACTGTTGTTGCTTTGTCTTGTTCTGTGTTTTGCTGTGTGTTTACCAAACGAGATGACTCACTAACTGTAAACCAATTTTACCCAAGGGTATAAAATAAATTGAATCTGAATCTGAATAATCCCGGCTGATCGCGAGAGGCAGACAGGTGGCAGGTCTGCAGTGTCTCTGATTAGACACTTAGAGATTTATACCACCTCTGATGGTAAAATAATTGTGGAGGATGAGTTTCTGAACTTTTTGGTTGTGAAAATGAAAACAATGGCTCAGGATGAGCTAGTGTTGTTGGCTACGTGCCACTTCTCCTCCGAGTGGATAGCGAGCTCAAGAAAAGTGCTGTTTGAACTCTGTCTGAGCCAAACTCAGCGCTATATTCAGCACCGAGGGGAGCAGAAGGACATGAATAATGTTAAAAGCTGCATTTTGCTATTGAATGAGATTGGAGATAAAGCGCCTCGCTTTGTTTCGCATCATCTGGATGAGTTGCCGCCTGTGTCCTTTAACAGTATTGATGTCTTGTGTCTGCTCGCTAAAATTGAGCGACTCAAGTATGGACATTTCGGTCTTGAAGCAGGGGATGGAAGCGCAAGTCAAAGTTTCTGTGGAGCTACATGCTGTGTCACAGGCGCAATACCGGTGGCTGTGCGCGGTGGAGCAGCATGGACCTGGCAGAGTGCATTCGTTGCATGCTCTAAACGCTACTGAAAAGGATGATTCTGCGGGCTGGGGACATGCTCTACCGGCATCGCAGGCCGATGGGGTCAGTGTGGAAAGTTGTCAGCTCCTGGTGGAAAGTGCAGCCGAGGAGGAGAGCGCTAACACTGTGCCGGCTTTTACAACAACAGCTTGGAGCACAGTGGATAAGCGTGGAGGGCCGCCGCTACTAGCTGCTATGGAGTCTGAGAGATCCAAGACCTGGGTCAATCAACCAAACCAGCGGGATAAAAGAAGCGGTGTTGTTGGGACGTGCTCGGATAATAGCATCCAGACTGTACAGACTAAATCGGTGAGTGTGTTTGCCACAAAGTTTACACCTGACCTAGATGCTGACACTCTGGCTCGATACTTGGAGGAGAAACTTGGCCGAAAAGCTACTTGCGTAAAGATTGACTCTGTGCAAAGTCGATATAGTTCATTTAAAGTGACTGCAGAGTGCAATGAAGTTAATGAAATGTATGACCCTGCTTTGTTGGCCAGAAGGGGCATTTGTGCGGCGCTTTTACGAAATGCGTACAACTAAGGCTAGTGCTGGTCCAGGAGTCGCTGTTACGCACGGTGTGGCTGTCACACATTAGATATGCTGTTTATGATGAGGGTCGTGTCATTTAACACTCGAGGACTGCATCTAGGACAAACTGCAGCGGATAAAGCGCGACATCTCGTTGTTGACCAACTGTTTGAGATCATGGATATTTTGTGTATACAAGAGACTTTTTTGCCCACACAGGAGCTAAACAGACTTAACTCTGTACATGTGGACTTTCATGGGGCAGGAGAGTCCACGACAGACTTGAGCCAGGGAATTGTGCACGGCAGCATACCTGGTGGTGTGGCTATACTGTGGCGTAAGAAATATGACCCTGTTACCACAGTGATTAGGCTGGGTGTTGATTGGTGTATTGAAATCAAAGTTGCCATTAATAATAGTGTGTTCATAGTCCTAAATGTTTACCTGCCATATGAATGTTATAAGAATGAAGCAGAATATTTCCAAAAGCTGGCTTACGAGGTCTGTTAGAAAAGTATCGGACCTTTTTATTTTTTTCAAAAACCATATGGATTTGAATCACGTGTGATTGCATCAGACAAGCTTGAACCTTCGTGCGCACGCGTGAGTTTTTTCACGCCTGTTGGTTGCGTCATTCACCTTTGAGCAGGCTTTGTGTGAGCACTGGTCCACCTCTCTCATCGGATTTTTATTGCGAATAAATGTCTGAATGATTTGGAGCTTTGCTGCATCAATTTTTTTCCAGAAACTGTGAGAGACCTCCAGGTGGACACCGTTCGGAAAATTAATATGGCTTTCAGGGACGATTTTATGGGGATTATACAGATTAAGGAGTGTTACTGCCGCTTTAAGGACGGCCCACAACTGCTGAGAGCGCGGTGCGCTCCCAGCGCCGATCGACATGCTCAGACCCCGCTGAAACAACCAGATCATTTCCAACATGAAGGCTTTGTTGATCCGGGACCTCGTCTGACTTTCACAAAAAGACGTGGACATCAGCACTTTTTCGGCACATTCCACCGTTACAGGAGTTTTTTTCATGGAAAGAAAAGCGGAGGGATGCGCCACGGAGCCGTTCATTATGCGGTACAAAACCACCTCCGTGTTGGTCTCACAGGACAGCTTTCAGGTGGATTTCAGACGGATGTCGGTGGCTTTTCAGTCGTGTGATTATCCGATTGTGATTGTGCATGAGCTGGACATGCCAAAACATGTCCTGGAAGGCTTCATCACAGCGTTGCTTTGCACCATGCGGCTCCACCGCGACGCGCGGAACTCCTCCGCACATCTGTCTTAATGTGCCGAAAAAGTGCTGATGTCCACGTCTTTTCATAATTCCTGTGCTAGTCAGATGACATACCGGATCAAGACAGCGTCCAGTTTAGAAATGAACGGCACATTCCACTGTTACAGGAGCCGCATGGCGCAAAGCAACACCGTGATGAAGCCTTCCAGGACATGTTGGGGCATGTCCAGCTCATGCACAATCACAATCGGATACTCACACGACTGAAAAGCCACCGACAGCCGTCTGAAATCCACCTGAAAGCCGTCCTGTGAGACCAACACGGAGGTGGTTTTGTGCCGCGTAATGAACGGCTCCGTGGCGCGTCCCTCCGCTTTTCTTTCCATGAAAAAAACTCCTGTAACAGTGGAATGTGCCGAAAAAGTGCTGATGTCCACGTCTCCTGCCTTTCTGTGAAAGTCAGACGAGGTCCCGGATCAACAAAGCCTTCACGTTGGAAATGATCTGGTTGTTTCAGCGGGGTCTGAGCATGTCGACCGGTGCTGGGAGCGCGCCGCTCTCTCAGCAGTTGTGGGCCGTCCTTAAAGCGGCAATAACACGCCTTAATCTGTATAATCCCCATAAAATCGTCCCTGAAAGCCATATTAATTTTCCAAACGGTGTCCACCTGGAGGTCTCTCACAGTTTCTGGAAAAAAATTGATGCAGCAAAGCTCCAAATCGTTCAGACATTTATTCGCAATAAAAAAACGACGAGAGGGTGGACCACTGCTCACACAAAGCCTGCTCACAGGCGAATGACGCAACCGACAGGCGTGAAAAAACTCACGCATGCGCACGAAGGTTCAAGCTTGTCTGATGCAATCACACGTGATTCAAATCCATATGGTTTTTGAAAAAAATAAAAAGGTCCGATACTTTTCTAACAGACCTCATACATAAATTCTTTTATTGAGGAAAGTGAATGTACTTGCATTTATATTTTGGGGTATTACAATGCAGATATATCCGATGTAAAGTTCCCGTTTGGTCAGCATTTACTCCAGTTTTGTCAGAGTAATAAACTGAGCTTGTCAAGTAAGGCTTTTTTACCAGATGACAGCTACACATATGTGAGTGAGGCCTGGAACACTACATCCTGGCTGGATCACTGCATATGCACTTCAGATGCTCATGGAAGTATAGTGAAGGCCGAGATCTGGTATGGGATGGCAACTGCAGACCACATACCCATGTCCTTCACATTAAATGTACAGAGTCTGCCTGAGCTCAGTATTAAAGAGGACCATACCCTCAGTGGGAAAATTGAGTGGGCAAAACTCACAGAGTATGATCTACAGAACTATTATCATTCTACAGAGAGTAACCTTCAAAAAGTTAAAATTCCAATTGACATTTTAAATTGTGATAATATTAATTGTGCAGACCTGAATCATAAAGAAGCTCTTTGTTGCATGTATGATGAAATTTTATGTGAGCTACATAATGCAAGTAAACCATATTGTAACAGAAGGGCCAAGCATCAGTTTGGTAGATCTGGATGGAACGAGCATGTGAGGAAGGCCCATCAGGAAGCCAGAGAGGGCTTTCGTCTGTGGGTCTCTGCTGGTAGGCCAAGGAGGGGCCCTTTATGTGAAATGAAGAAGCAAGCTGGTAGAAAATTTAAATATGCTGTGCGATTCATAAAAAGGAATGAGGAAACCCTTAGTGCTAGTTCTCTAGCCCAAAAGCTAATGCATAATGATGTGAGAGAGTTTTGGAAGGAAGTGCACAACATGAATGTGTGTAAAATCCCTCTGCCCTCGACAACTGAAGGGGTTGCTGGTCTGGATAATATTGTTGAACTCTGGAAAGGATATTATAGTGAATTATTCAATTGTGTTAAGAGTACAGATTTTGATATTGATTTTGTACCTTGTGAAAATGTGTCTGTCACTGTTGAACAGGATGCTGTTGCAATTAAGAAACTTACTTTGAGTAAATCATGTAGACTTGATAAGATCACTGCAGAACATCTGAAATATGCAAGCCACAGACTTCAAATTTTGCTCTCACTATGTTTTATCACAATGCTAATGCATGGTACATTGCCCTGTTCTATGTTGTCTGTCCTCCTTGTGCCTGTAATTAAAGATAAAACAGGCAACATTTCCAGCACTGACAATTATAGGCCAATAGCATTAGCCAGTGTGCTCTCAATGGTCCTTGAAATAGTACTTTTTGAGCGTTTCCAGAAATATATTGGCAGCACTGATGAGCAGTTTGGATTTAAAAATAATCATGGGACTGATCTGTGTATTTTTTCTTTAAAAGAGGCTGTAAGTAAGTACAGGAGGCAGAGCTCCACCATGTTTCTGTGCTTTCTAGATGCCTCTAAAGCTTTTGATCTTGTCAACCATGGCAAACTGTATGAAAAACTAAAACAAAAGGGGGTTCCTCTCTATTTAATCAGGGCTTTGCATTTCTGGTATAGGCATCAGACTATGAGAGTCAGATGGGGAACTGGGATTTCAGATCCTTTTCCTGTGTCAAATGGAGTGAGACAAGGTGGGATTCTGTCCCCAATTCTCTTTAATTTGTATATGGACAATCTTTCTGAAAGACTAAGCCAATCTAAGACAGGCTGCATGGTGGGCGAGAGGCTTCTGAACCACCTACTCTATGCAGATGACCTGGTAATTATGTCACCTTACTCTGCAGGTCTGCAGCAGTTATTAGGGGTCTGCTCTGTTTATGGAGCGCAATATTACATCAAGTTTAACTCCAAAAAGAGTCTGGTGATGGTGATAAAGGCCAAAGAGCACGTGAAGACTATGTTCCCTGCGTTTCATCTTGCAGAAGGGGAGCTTGAGGTTGTTGAGAGGGTCAAATACCTCGGTCACATCTTCAGGAGTGACCTCAGAGATGATGATGACATACAAAGGCAGTATTGCAAACTGTACGCACAGGCTAACACTTTAGCACGAAAATGACATCGGTGCACGAACATTGTTAAGATTGCCCTCTTTAAGGCATACTGCACACCGCTCTACACTGCCCACTTGTGGTGCAGGTATAGTAAGAGTAAATTTAAAAGACTGCAGGTTGCTTATAATGATGCTCTTCGCATCCTACTGAAGGAGCCTCGATGGACAAGTGCCAGCTTGTTATTTGTGCAAAATAATGTTGTTACCCTGAATGCTGCAATAAGAAATTTTGCATATTCATTCATGAAGCGCCTTGAGGTCTCAAAGAATGAAATTATAAAGGTTTTGACAATGCCTGGATATAGCAGTGTCCGGTTTACCTCTAACCTCTGGAGGCACTGGAGGAACTGCTTGTATGGACTATAGACTCATATCATTGTGTTGTTTGTATTGTCTGTGTGTTGTATGTATTTTTTTAATTTTTTTATTTATTTTTTTGTATTTTATGTATTTTTTATGTATTTTTATATGGACCCCTTGGTGTCTGAAATAAAGGTTGATTGAATAACACAAAACCTTTTTTCCACTCATGGTTAGTGGTTGTGTGAAGCCATTTATTGTCAAACAACTGTTTGCTCTTTTTAAATCATAATGACAACAGAAACGAACCAAATGACCCTGAACAAAAGTTGACGTTCCCTGGTGATTTTGGCCTGATAACAGACACACAAATGGGTCTGAATAGCAACAAAAGGTCACCATCCTCACCTGTGACCTGTTTGCTTGTAATCAGTGTGTGTGTACAAAAAGTCAGTGAGTTTCCAGGCTCCTGACAGACTCTTTGCATCTGAGTCATAAGGAAAGCAAAAGAATGATCAAAGAAAAGGTAACTGAACTGTATAAAACAGGAAAGTGATTTAAAAAGATATCCAGGTGACTGAAAATGCCAATCTGCAGTGTTCAAACTCTAATCAAGAAGTGGAAAATGAGTGATTCTGTTGGAACCAAACCATAGTCACTTAGACCAACAAAAATTTCAGCAACAACTGCCAGCAAAATCGTTTGGGGTGCAAAGAAAAAACACAAATAACTTCAGCTGAAATACAGGACTTTTTAAAAAAAAAGTGGTGTGGCTTTTTCAAGATGCACAATAAGGAGGCACTTTAAGAAAAATGGGATGCATGGTCGAGTTGCCATAAGAAAACCATTACTACGCAAATGTCACAAAGTATCTGACTTACAACATGCCAAACAGCACAGAGAACAAAGTTGTTTGCAGTGATGAGACCAAAACTGAACTTTTTTGGCCAAAACCATAAAGCTACATTTGAAGAGGAGTAAACAAAGCCTATAATGAAAGGTACACCCTTCCTATTGGGGATGTGTGAGCTACAGAGGCACAGGAAACGTGGTAAAAAATGATGGCAGGATGAATGCAGCATTTTATCAGAAAATACTGGAGGAAAATTTGCACTTCTCAGCAAATTAGATGAGACAAATGATGCTGGCTCACAGATCTGGCAACTTGTTTCCAAACGGACTGTGTCTTCACAAATGGAAAATGCCTAATCATTAGAGAGTCTTGTGGATAGTTTAAACTCAGTGCTCAAAACTACACTCGACATGATTACGCCACCTTTATTAAAACCACACACCCCAAAACACAGTCACCTTGGTTCAATGATTACTTGCGTGACCTCAAGCATAAAGCCAGAGGTCTAAAACGGAAATGGCTTAGTTCAAAATTAGAAGTATTCCACCTTGCATGGCGTGATGCTATCTTAGACTAAAAGCATGCACTACTGGCTACAAAGCGGACCTATTACTCTGATTTGATAAAAAAAACAAGCATAACTCAAAGTTTTTGTTTGACACGGTGGCAACACTTATTCATGGACAACCACCTGTAGTTCGGCCTCATTTTACAACACAAGATTTCTTGGATTATTTCAAGAAGAAAACAGAAGACATTAGGTTAAACATATCCCTGCATGCCCAGGGGCCCCTTCACACATAACAAGAAAGACAAACCAAACATGAAATGGGGAACCACAAAACATTCCACCTGCTGTCGTGAGGGACGCACGGTTGCAGAGGTGTGCACGACACACATGCGACCATTTCGTGCACACACAGTGCGTGCAGCTGGAGCCTGTTGCGCCGTTATTGTGGGAAAAAAACTGCCGGAATGTGTTGCAACACATCGCGTCGCTGATGTGGAGAAAAAGAAAAAAGTAAAAACCAGTTGGAACCTGTGGAACCACATCGCACACTGCTGTGAAGAAACAAAAAATAAAAAATACATGCCACCCGTGGGATTCAGACTGGCAATTTACAAAAGCTCTGATTAACTGACGGAAACTTTACCACTGCACAACCATCACTGTCCTATAACAGGAGCTTAAAACGCCTAAAATCAACAAGGAGATAAATGTAATGACGATGTAGGCGCAGAGAAAGTCTTTAATTTTTGCTGTAATAACTGACAAAATGTCGTTTGTTACGGTATATTTTTGATGATACATGACTGAAAGTGGCATACTGGGTGAACTGTTGGCTTGTAGTCCTGTGGCTGGCTGTGGTCTCTGTGTTTTTAATGTGACATGTCGTGTGCACTGAGCCGTCGTGATTTGCAGCTGTCAGTGAGTCTCTGGCTCAGCTGATCAGCTGAAAGGCAGCTCACTGTGTTGTGTGCGCTCTGGATGGCCACTCCTCAACTGTACATATCAGCATGTCATGTAAGTATGTCTCTCCCCCCCGCACGCCAGGGGCGGGGTGCGAAACACACGCACCCACATGTTGTGGGGGCCGGGGGGAGTGCAACACACGCGATACATGCGCAAGGCACGTGTTGAGGGGGGAGCCGACACTCTGGCATGCCACATGTGTTTTGATTGGCAACTCCACAGTCGTGGGGGCACATAGACAAATTACACAGCCAGCTCGAAAATGGTTTGATGCTCAGTATTTTCATGCTGACAGCACAAATGGCCCCACATTTTCAAAGTGTCCAGCGAGCGGTGTTGGATGCTCGTGTGTGTCACCTGGAATTTGCAGATACCTGCTGCGAGAGGCATTGAATGGGGTCTCACAGGGCACACTCTGTCTTTCAGCTGCTGGTGTGTGTGAATAGTTGTAGCGACAGGTGTACGAAGCGTTTTGAGGTAGCTCCAATTTTTCACGACTGGCATGCAATTCCTCCTTCGTGCGCTAGTCGGCTTCAATCGTGTTATGTGTGAAGGGGCCCTAAGGTGAGTGCCATCACTAAAGTATTACCTAGATTTACAGAATTTGATAGTATCTCACTAGGCATGCTGGCGAAACTCGTAATATCTACAAAAAGCACAACCTGCTTAACTGAGCCTATACCAACAAAACAAAACTGTTTAAGGACATGTGGCCCACTTTTGGGCCGACTGTGCTGGAAATTATTAATGTCTCAACTTCTGGATCTGTTTCTAAATGTTTCAAATCTGCAGTGATTAAACCATTACTTAAGAAACCTAATCTTGACCCGTGTGTATTGAAAAACTATAGGCCGATATCAAATCTATCATTTTGCTCTAAAATTCTGGAAAAAGTGGTTTCACGGCAGCTCGTGGACTATCTTACTGAGAATAATCTCTTTGAGCCACTTTAGTCTGCTTTTAGAAAATATCATTCCACACAGACGGTTCTCACTAAAGTGGTGAATGATCTGCCTGCAATGGATTCGGACACCACTACAGTTCTGGTGTTGTTAGATCTCAGTGCTGCATTTAATACCATGGATCATCATATTCTACTCAATAGGCTGGAAAATCATTTTGGGATTACTGGGAGTGCCCTTGCGTGGTTGACGTCATACCGGACCAGTTGTTTTCACGGTTTTGTACAATAACACTACCTCTAACCTTAGTGACATAAAATGTGGGGTTCCACAGGGGTCCGTCTTAGGCTTTTTTCCCTTTATATAGCACCCCTTGGGCACATTTTACAGCATTTTGGGATTACCTTTCACTGCTATGCAGATGATACTCAGTTATACATGCCAATAACTGCTGGTAATCTCATCCACATAAAATCCTTAGAAGATTGCTTTGCATCAGTGAAAAGCTGGATTTCCAGCAACGTCCTACTTTTAAACTCTGATAAGACTGAAATGATGGTTCTTGGTCCAGTGAGACATTGGTATCAACTTGACCAGCTAACCCTTAGCCTAGGCTCGTGTGTCATACATCAGACTGACAAAGTGAGGAACCTTGGGGTAATTTTTGATCCTATGTTGTCCTTTGACCTCCACATTAGAGATATTATGAGGACTGCTTTCTTCCACCTGCGAAATATAGCGAAGATTCATCCCATCCTGTCTATGACTGATGCTGAGACCCTGATTCATGCGTTTGTCTCTTCTAGATTGGACTACTGCAATGTTCTATTTTCTGGTTTACCACAGTCCAGCATTAGGGGTCTCCAATTGGTTCAAAATGCTGCTGCCAGACTTTTGACAGGAAGCAAAAAGTTTGATCACATTACACCCATTTTGCGTCTCTTCACTGGCTTCCTGTCCCTGTGAGATCAGGGACGGGGGGGGGGGGGGGGGTATGTAGTGCTGGAGTGCCGTCAAACAATTTGAGGTTCTTGCAAGAACTGAGACTCTCGTTCAAAGAACAGCAGGTTGGCGTCACTAAAATCACAAGGCTGGTTTTCTGTGATGAGACGCTGAGTGGGGTACAGAGAGAGAACCTCTAGTCTCCCCAAAACAAGTAATTTTAATCAGGATTCGTTGACAGGATAGGCTGGACGCAAATGCAAGATGCAGAAACACAGCCTTGTGGCGTAAAGTTGTTTACTGGATATTCAGGCAGAGGTCGGTACATGGAAAAGCAGTCCACACAGAGCAACAGGATCAAGAGCATCAGGCTAAAGGCGTGGTCGAGGTACATCAGCAGGTAGCCAAAAAACACAAAGAGGCAATCAGAGCAAGGCAAAAATATACAAACAAGGCTGGAAAGAGGCACTAGGCACATCGATCTGGCGAAGGACAAAGGTAAACTGTGAGACTTATAAAGCACAGGTGATTAACTGCAAATCAAGAACAGGTGTGTGGAGATGCTCCCAGAGCCGGGGTGTGGCCAGACAGAGAGAAACACCCACCACCAAGGGCCCAGAGAGGAAGGCAAGAAACAACAGGCCAGAGAAAACCCAAGCAGAAAGACAGAACAGAGACAGAACAAGAGACAGAACCCAAACACAACCCACACAACCAGGAACCTGACACATTTAGTGATTACAGTTACTCCCAAACTATACGATTAAGGCAACAAAATTGCACAGATCTGGGTTAATAAAGTTAATAACTAATTCATGCATTTATTTCCTCTAGGCTGGACTATTGTAATTCATTATTATCAGGTTGTCCTAAAAGTTCCCTGAAAAGCCTTCAGTTAATTCAAAATGCTGCAGCTATAGTACTGACGGGGACTAGAAGGAGAGAGCATATCTCACCCATATTGGCCTCTCTTCATTGGCTTCCTGTTAATTCTAGAATAGAATTTAAAATTCTTCTTCTTACTTATAAGGTTTTGAATAATCAGGTCCCATCTTATCTTAAGGACCTCATAGTACCATATCACCCCAATAGAGCGCTTCGCTCTCAGACTGCAGGCTTACTTGTAGTTCCTAGGGTTTGTAAGAGTAGAATGGGAGGCAGAGCCTTCAGCTTTCAGGCTCCTCTCCTGTGGAACCAGCTCCCAATTCAGATCAGGGAGACAGACACCCTCTCTACTTTTAAGATTAGGCTTAAAACTTTCCTTTTTGCTAAAGCTTATAGTTAGGGCTGGATCAGGTGACCCTGAACCATCCCTTAGTTATGCTGCTATAGACTTAGACTGCTGGGGGGTTCCCATGATGCACTGACTGTTTCTTTATCTTTTTACTCTGTATGCACCACTCTGCATTTAATCATTAGTGATTGATCTCTGCTCCCCTCCACAGCATGTCTTTTTCCTGGTTCTCTCCCTCAGCCCCAACCAGTCCCAGCAGAAGACTGCCCCTCCCTGAGCCTGGTTCTGCTGGAGGTTTCTTCCTGTTAAAAGGGAGTTTTTCCTTCCCACTGTCGCCAAGTGCTTGCTCACAGGGGGTCGTTTTGACAGTTGGGGTTTTTCTGTAATTATTGTATGGCTTTGCCTTGCAATATGAAGCGCCTTGGGGCAACTGTTTGTTGTGATTTGGTGCTATATAAATAAAATTGATTTGATTTGATTTAAAGACAGCAGCGTGGTGACATCACAGGAGTGCAAAGGATTCTGGGATAACTATAACATTAAATAATTGTCTACTTATACTGTTAATTGGAAAGTTTTGTGCTGGTTCTTGTGGTGAGCTTGTTAAAGGATTTTATGGTTTCTTAAAATTACATCCATAAGTGACTGTGATGTCAACATAAAAAAGTGACACCATGAGTGAATGGCTGGGTTTAAATCTACACCATTCTGACCACAAACAAGTGTTGTTGTTTTGACAAATAAGGGTCCTGGATCTTAGACTTAATCCAGAATCCAATTCCTCTGACAAACTACAATCACAGTGAAGGATTTTAAAATTCAAAGTCCTCCTGGTAGTTGGACTCGCTGTTTTTGTTCCAGAGTCTACGCTTTACATTAATTGTCCACATTATTACAAATACTGATGTTGTGAATCTGACTGAGCTGATGCCCTGATGTTAAAGAAATGAGTGGTAGTATTTTTTGTGACTGTGGTCTCTGGCACATTGTGTCAGCGTCCAGTGCCCACTGACCCTGAACAAACAGATCCAAAGCCTGGGTTCTGCTTGTGTGTCCTGACTCACCAAATGGCTCCAAACTTCTCCAGGGCATCGATCAGGTCTGCTTCCACCACAGCTTCACACAGACCTCTGACATGGACCACAGGACTGGGGGAGATCCGATGGGAATCCGCTCCATTGTCCTACAACACACAAGCACCATTTGTCACCAGTCACCACCGGAACCAGAAACACGACTAAACTGGTCACGTTCCATCCATCTGCCTCACAATCACTGCAGGGTCAGCATTATTTTGGGACGGGGGGGGGAGGGGGCATGGGGGAGTGCATTATTGTTAAGTTATTTTTATTATTGTTATTTATTCTTTTATTATTAAAGTTTAATTTGTTTAGTACTTTGATTATTGCTTTTGCTTAGATTTTGCTTTGAGTTAAGTCCCCTATACACGGTCATAATAATAACTTATTATTATTCATAATGAAAGTGTGATTTTTTTTTTCAGTTTGTGAGTTGCACCAAAGTGAGTAGAAGTCAAAGGACCTCCCAGTGGTGCAAAGCTAAAATACCCTCAGCCATACGAGTATTGTCTTCTTTATATTTTGCAGTTGTTTAATTGGTATCTCAGTGCAAACTAGATATATTATAGACAGACAGACAGACAGACAGACACAGAAAAAAATAAATGCAACAGTTTTGTTTTTGCTCCCATGCCACACCTGTGAGGTGGGATGGATTATCTGGGCAAAGGAGACGTGTTCACTAGCACAGATCTAGACAGACTTGTGAACAATATTTGAGAGAAATGGGCCTTTTGTGTAGAAAATGTTTTAGATCTTTTGAGTTCAGCTCATGAAAAATGGGAGCAAAAACAAAAGAGAAGTGTTTATATTGTTGTTCAGTGTGTTCATATATATTAGAACAGTGGTTATAGCTAACTACATTTTGGACTCACACACCATCCCATCAATGGACAGTAAGTCATCTTCATATTAAAAGCATGAGTGTGGTGAGTGATTTTATTTAGTAAGTTCAATGTAAGTTCATAATGTAATTGTAAATATGTTAAATATACATGGATGACACAAGAAAGTGAAAACACTTATTTCCATCTTGCTACATTTAAAAATCAAATGACAAAATAGAAGTAATAATAATAATAATAATGTGTATATCAGCTGCCCCACCTTGTTCCTGGAGGGCCCCTGCCCTGTAGGCTTTCTAACTCTCCTTGTTCTACTCCCAGGCAATTAACTCCATCAGGTGTGTAATTTCTCCCAGTTCTTTGTGTAATTTACTGCCCCTTACAAAGAACCAAATCAATATATTCCTCATTTTGAATTTATTGAAGGTCACATTGAAACCAGGCCCGGGTCCTACAGACAGACTCTATCTTGTGAAGGGACCACGAACATGGCTTTCACAACACTTTTATACAATGTGGGTGTGACAGTGGGTGTGGTTTAGTCTCACAGTTATAAACTTACTGGTTCCCTACAGACTGAGGGGAAGCTCCATCCCTTGTCTTAATCCAAGTTACTTGATACATGGTGAAACTTAATTCCTTGTTTCTGATCAGTTCAGACCAGTTAACATACATACTCAACCAGACGACCAAAACTCACCAAAAACAAAACCATTTAAATCAAATCAAATCAATTTTATTTATATAGCGCCAAATCACAACAAACAATTGCCCCAAGGCGCCTTATATTGTAAGGCAAGGCCATACAACAATTACAGAAAAACCCCAACGGTCAAAACGACCCCCTGTGAGCAAGCACTTGGCAACAGTGGGAAGGAAAAACTCCCTTTTAACAGGAAGAAACCTCCAGCAGAACCAGGCTCAGGGAGGAGCAGTCTTCTGCTGGGACTGGTTGGGGCTGAGGGAGAGAACCAGGAAAAAGACATGCTGTGGAGGGGAGCAGAAATCACTCACTAATGATTAAATGCAGAGTGGTGCATACAGAGCAAAAAGAGAAAGAAACACTCAGTGCATCATGGGAACCTCCCAGCAGTCTAAGTCTATAGCAGCATAACTAAGGGATGGTTCAGGGTCACCTGATCCAGCCCTAACTATAAGCTTTAGCAAAAAGAAAAGTTTTAAGCCTAATCTTAAAAGTAGAGAGAGGGTCTGTCTCCCTGATCTGAATTGGGAGCTGGTTCCACAGGAGAGGAGCCTGAAAGCTGAAGGCTCTGCCTCCCATTCTACTCTTACAAACCCTAGGAACTGTTGTGTGTTGGGGGGGCGTGGCTGGATGTTTTGGTGTTCTTTTCTTTTCTTTGCTCTCCAGGTGGCATGAGGGCTGATTTGTCTGTGAAGAAGGTGCTGGCTGAAGAGTCTTCACCCTCATCAACATCATGGAAAGCACCTGTGATTGGTGCTCACGTGCAACCTGGACGACTTGCAGCTGAAGCAGATAATTGGATGGCGTTCTGCATTTAAGTCATGTGTGATTTGAGCAGAACTGCCGGGAACTCGACCTTGTGACGTTCGTTTGTGAGACGCTGAGGACCGCGCCTGGGTTTTGACACATCGAGCCCGTGAAGCAGGGAGGGGTGAGGACACATGCTGTCAGCACACACTAAAGGTAATTAAGTGTTTCAGTAATTGTTGATAGTAACTTGGTGTTTTATTACACAGTATACTGGAATTGTGAAGAGAATTGTGCAGTTTGCTTCTCACTGCTGTGGCGTGAAGGATAAGTGATCCTCCACTTGTTGTGAGAAGCTGCTCATTTGCATAAAGTAAAAAAAGGACACTGACCTGAGTGTGTTGCTGATAGCGTGTGTTTATTGGAAGATATAGTTGTATCTGTTGACTTACCTCACCTTCTCTTTGCTTCACAGAGAATCAGTTTGTCGTGTCCACCTGGGGGGTGTTTGGCGGTGGTAGGAAGTCCAGGAGCGCCGGCTTTAATCCTTGCGGGCGCTGGAGAGCGAGCCACGAATCACTCCACCAGAGGGACGTTGTTTTTATGTTTTTTACACTTTTAAGCACAGGTGAATAATAAATAGTTTCTGTTTGGAACCGCTTTCTGGTTATTTTTAGCGCTGGGTCCTGTCTGACGCAGGTCCGCTCCTCAACCCGCGTCGACACATAACAGTAGTTCCCGGCCATTCCATAATGGACCCAGCGGCAGAGGCGGTTCCTTTTGCCGAAAAGATTCAAGAACACTTGGAGAAAATATGGGAGCAATTACAGCATCTCGCAAATCAAATTAAACAGACGCCCGTGTTACGGAGCTTGCAGCTCAAGCCGTTCCGCTTCCTGCAGCGCCAGCTGCGGCATCATCGATACCAGGGCAGATAACTCCGTCACCCAGAGATTCGGTGTTTGAACCGATCATTTGTCATCCAGAGCCTTATGCGGGAGACGTCGAAGCTTGTGCTTCGTTTCTGATGCAATGTTCTCTGGTTTTTGCTCAGCGACCGGCTTCCTTCTCTTCTGATGGAAGCCGTGTTTCGTATGTGACAAATTTGCTCCAAGGTGACGCCTTAGCTTGGGTCACAGCGTTGTGGAGTAACAACTCGCCATTGTTAGGATCCTTTAAGGATTTCTCCCGGGAGTTCCGACTGGTTTTTGACCATCCGGTGAAAACGAATACCGTTGCTCAACGGTTGCTGAATCTCAGGCAGGGGAGGCGGAGTGCGGCGGAGTATTCCGTGGACTTCCGGATTTTTTCTGCTCAATCAGGTTGGAATGCCGCAGCATTACGGGGCGTGTTTGTAGACAGGTTAAATGAGTCATTAAAAGACGAGCTGGCGGTCCGTGACGAGCCAAACGATTTAGATGAGCTAATATCGTTGGTGATTCGTCTAGATGATCGGATGAAGGAGCGTGGACGCGAGAGAGGACGCCCATCAGAGCGGGTTTTTTTTGTCTCGGGGCTGTCCCCGACACAAAGCTGGGCCGCCTCTTCTTCGCCCCACTGAGGCTCCTCCGACGGGACCTCCGGCTCCTCCTACTGACGAGCCCATGCAGCTCGGACGAGTCGAGATTCCTGTATTGCCCCGACACGTAAGCGTCAAGAGAAATAACGGTGACGTAACTCCAAGTGTTCTGGGACAGGCAAAAGAACCCACATAAAAAAAAAAATATAAAAAAAAAAATTCTAGCACAAGTAAATGTTTTGTTTTCTTTAATCAGGGGTTATACATGTTTGGAGAGGTATGGGCGTATCTGGTGGAGTGATAGGCGGTTAGAAGCCCGCCTGGGCTCACTTACTTGTCAATTTTGTATGTGTTTTAGGTATTTTCTGTTTGGGTTGTTGGGTCGTTTTATTTTGTTGTTTTTATTTCTCTACATTCCTAACCCCAACCTCACTTGCCCTTAGACCGCTTGTCTTGTGGGTTGTGGGGTGGTGCAGGTTGGTCACGCTGAGCATTCTCAGAAGACCTCTGCACCTAGGGGGGGGGGTGTTAGAGGCGTTCTTTTTAGTTTGGTTAGGGCCCAGTTCCACTCCAGCCTCGGTGAGCCTTTGTACCGACTGTCATGGGTGTTGCCGGGGTGTGGTGCAGCGGAGACATGCCTCAGTCGGAGGGGTGGGCCGATCTGTTGCCGTTTGCCATTTCGGTAGTTCCACCCCTCCCGAGTGGCTGGGGTATGGTCGAGTTGGGGCACCGGACGTATTTCCGGTTCTCCGCTGCGCCTTGGGGTTGGAGCTGGGTTAGTTTTTACCTGTTCCCTTCTCCGGCTTAATATTTTGAGCCGTTCGCCAAAATAGAGCCGCCGAAGGGCTCTGGGAGGGACCTGGGGTCTTTCGGGGTGCCGGGGAGGGTAACAGGGTTTATGGTCGTTTTATATCCCCCCGGGGTTGTTTTTGGTTGTCCTCAGGGGGTTGGTTTGTGGTTTTATTTTGTTTCCTTCCGGGTTCCACCTCCAGGGTTGATGGGACGGTCCTCTGGGGGGGAATTGGCTTGGGACTGACCGGCCAAGTGTGACCGGATCTGGGGTTCCGGGGTTGTGGGGAGGGTACTTCCTGGGGTTGATGATACGGTCCCCTGGGGGGCACCGTTTTACTCCATGTATACCTGGGGACCTTTGTGGGATTACGGTTTTGGCTGTTCCTCCTGGAACTGGCAATGAAGGCATTCTGAGGGGGGGTTGGGCTCTGCAGGTCATTCTGGGGGGGTTGTTTGTTGTTTTTCTTTTATGCATTTACGTTTGTACTGTGTTTGTGGGACTGTGTTGGGTTTTTGCGTTTGGGAGTTTTTCTTTTCCTCCCGGGGTTTGATGGGACGGTCCCCTGGGGAGGTTTTGGGTGGGTTTTATGTTTTTTTTTGTGTGAGTGGACTTGTTCTGGGGAATGTTTTGGGGCTTTTGTTGATTCCAGCCGGCCTTCCAGCTGCGGTGCCTGTCTTGCCGTCTGCTTCCTGACGTGGACCCCGAAGGGAGGTGCTGTTCTCGGGCCTGGTCTGTTCGGTCGCCGGGAGGCTTCCCGTTGATGGGGGGGTACTGTTGTGTGTTGGGGGGGCATGGCTGGATGTTTTGGTGTTCTTTTCTTTTCTTTGCTCTCCAGGTGGCATGAGGGCTGATTTGTCTGTGAAGAAGGTGCTGGCTGAAGAGTCTTCACCCTCATCAACATCATGGAAAGCACCTGTGATTGGTGCTCACATGCAACCTGGACGACTTGCAGCTGAAGCAGATAATTGGATGGCGTTCTGCATTTAAGTCATGTGTGATTTGAGCAGAACTGCCGGGAACTCGACCTTGTGACGCTCGTTTGTGAGACGCTGAGGACCGCGCCTGGGTTTTGACACATCGAGCCAGTGAAGCAAGGAGAGGTGAGGACACATGCTGTCAGCACACACTAAAGGTAATTAAGTGTTTAAGTAATTGTTGATAGTAACTTGGTGTTTTGTTACACAGTATACTGGAATTGTGAAGAGAATTGTGCAGTTTGCTTCTCACTGCTGTGGCGTGAAGGATAAGTGATCCTCCACTTGTTGTGAGAAGCTGCTCATTTGCATAAAGTAAAAAAAGGACACTGACCTGAGTGTGTTGCTGATAGCGTGTGTTTATTGGAAGATATAGTTGTATCTGTTGACTTACCTCACCTTCTCTTTGCTTCACAGAGAATCAGTTTGTCGTGTCCACCTGGGGGGTGTTTGGCGGTGGTAGGAAGTCCAGGAGCGCCGGCTTTAATCCTTGCGGGCGCTGGAGAGCGAGCCACGAATCACTCCACCAGAGGGACGTTGTTTTTATGTTTTTTACACTTTTAAGCACAGGTGAATAATAAATAGTTTCTGTTTGGAACCGCTTTCTGGTTATTTTTAGCGCTGGGTCCTGTCTGACGCAGGTCCGCTCCTCAACCCGCATCGACACATAACAGGAACTACAAGTAAGCCTGCAGTCTGAGAGCGAAGCGCTCTATTGGGGTGATATGGTACTATGAGGTCCCTAAGATAAGATGGGACCTGATTATTCAAAACCTTATAAGTAAGAAGAAGAATTTTAAATTCTATTCTAGAATTAACAGGAAGCCAATGAAGAGAGGCCAATATGGGTGAGATATGCTCTCTCCTTCTAGTCCCCGTCAGCACTCTAACTGCAGCATTTTGAATTAACTGAAGGCTTTTCAGGGAACTTTTAGGACAACCTGATAATAATGAATTACAATAGTCCAGCCTAGAGGAAATAAATGCATGAATTAGTTTTTCAGCATCACTCTGAGACAAGACCTTTCTAGTTTTAGAGATATTGCGCAAACGCATATTTGTTTAATATGCGCATTGAATGACATATCCTGATCAAAAATGACTCCAAGATTTCTCACAGTATTACTAGAGGTCAGGGTAATGCCATCCAGAGTAAGGATCTGGTTAGACACCATGTTTCTAAGATTTGTGGGGCCAAGTACAATAACTTCAGTTTTATCTGAGTTTAAAAGCAGGAAATTAGAGGTCATCCATGTCTTTATGTCTGTAAGACAATCCTGCAATTTAGCTAATTGGTGTGTGTCCTCTGGCTTCATGGATAGATAAAGCTGGGTATCATCTGCGTAACAATGAAAATTTAAGCAATGCAGTCTAATAATACTGCCTAAGGGAAACATGTATAAAGTGAATAAAATTGGTCCTAGCACAGAACCTTGTGGAACTCCATAATTAACCTTAGTCTGTGAAGAAGATTCCCCATTTACATGAACAAATTGTAATCTATTAGATAAATATGATTCAAACCACCGCAGCGCAGTGCCTTTAATACCTATGGCATGCTCTAATCTCTGTAATAAAATTTTATGGTCAACAGTATCAAAAGCAGCACTGAGGTCTAACAGAACAAGCACAGAGATGAGTCCACTGTCTGAGGCCATAAGAAGATCATTTGTAACCTTCACTAATGCTGTTTCTGTACTATGATGAATTCTAAAACCTGACTGAAACTCTTCAAATAGACCATTCCTCTGCAGATGATCAGTTAGCTGTTTTACAACTACCCTTTCAAGAATTTTTGAGAGAAAAGGAAGGTTGGAGATTGGCCTATAATTAGCTAAGATAGCTGGGACAAGTGATGGCTTTTTAAGTAATGGTTTAATTACTGCCACCTTAAAAACCTGTGGTACATAGCCAACTAATAAAGATAGATTGATCATATTTAAGATTGAAGCATTAAATAATGGTAGGGCTTCCTTGAGCAGCCTGGTAGGAATGGGGTCTAATAGACATGTTGATGGTTTGGAGGAAGTGACTAATGAAAATAACTCAGACAGCATCTGAGCATTTAAGCATAACAAATACTTGATAACCAACATGAAATAATAGAATAAGGAATCAGCACAGATATTATCTAACAGGTGTGTTCAGCCAGTCAAGAGCTGGAAGACCCCACTTTTTAATCATCAGGAATGACCTGGGTAGGTAGATGTGGAAAATTTGCAGGGCAGGGGCTCTCCAGGAACAGGGCCGGTGACCCCTGTGCTAGGAGAATATGAAATATATAGTTAAAGTACAGCAGGAGTCACACCTGATAGAGTTAATTGTCTGGGAGTGGAACAGGGGGAGTTAGGAAACATGCAGGGCAAGGGCTCTCCAGGAACAGGGTTGGGCACAGCTGGTGTATATGATAACAAGAACCTAAACAATTTATACATTAAGACAGTAAATTAACATTTAAAAATTACAGAATTAACAGCAAATAAAAGGGTTGAGTTCTTCTTCTAGAAATTGTTGAGGTCTACATTTCTAAAGACATTCTGTGTTGTGTGGGCTGCCAGAAGAGGAGGTACTGCTGGCCCACCACCAGAAGGCGCCCTGCCTGAAGTGCGGGCTTCAGGCACGAGAGGGCGCTGCCGCCTCAGGAACAAGCCGTGGTGACAGCTGTCACCCATCATCCGTGACAGCTGTCACTAATCAACACATCTGGTATAAAAGCAGGAAGACACCTCCACCAAACTGCCGAGATATCATCTTCATCTGGAGGTAATACTCTCAGCCCCTTTTGTGAGATCGATAAATCTATTATTGTGAGTGTTTGCAGGAGAACCGGTTGTTTTTGAGGAGGCTGTGCAAGACGGCGCTCCTTTTCAGCTGAGACCGCTGCAACGCGCTGAGTGAGAGGTGGAGGTGGCATTCCCACCATTGTTACTGGGTGTTCACACACCCACCCTTTGACTGTCTTTTGCTTTCTGCCAGCAGTACCAGATCCGACACGTCGGGAAGGTGGCCACCTGGGGACTCCGGGACTTGGCGGCTCCAGTATTCCTCGGGTTCAGGTGGCGGTGGAAATCGTGTGGTTCCGGTTCGTTTCCAGACGGGCGTCTCCTATCGTCGAGCCTGCCCACACGACACCTTTTATTAATTGACTGTTGCACATTCTGATTCTGCTGTGTTTGGTTGTGACATTCACACCAGTAAAGTGTTATAATTTGACTCCTTCCATTGTCCGTTCATTTACGCCCCCTGTTGTGGGTCCGTGTCACTACACTTTCCCAACAGGATATCTCGGCCAGCGTCATGGACTCCGAGGGGCGTCACCAGGTTGTTGAACAACCAATGGGAGAGCAGGGAGCGCAGGCATCTGCAGGAGGCGTGATTGGTGAGCAACAGCATATTCTCACCGCCTTTACGGCTCGAATGGATCAAATAGCCGAGCAAAACATCCTCCTGAACCGCAGGGTGGAGGCTCTCTCCGCGCAAGTGGCGGCGAGCGCTCAGGGCGCTGCTGCAGCTCCTCCTCCTGTCGATCCTGTGCTAGATATTAATGTTCCAGTGGTGGTCCAACAACCCCTCCCACCATCCCCTGAAGCATACATAAGCCCTCCTGAGCCGTACGGAGGTTGTGTGGAGACGTGCGTGGACTTTCTTATGCAGTGTTCGGTCGTCTTCGCACAACGTCCCGTCATGTACGCGTCAGACGCAAGCAAAATAGCTTATGTGATCACTCTGCTTAAGGGGAGAGGCACGCGCTTGGGCTACAGCGCTTTGGGAGCAAAATTCACGGCTCCTTCACACGTACACTGGGTTTGTGAGGGAGTTCAGAACTGTGTTTGATCACCCTAACAGGGGAGAGACCGCTTCAACTGTGCTGCTGTCGATGAGACAGGGACGCCGGAGCGCAGCCGCTTATGCAGTCGACTTCCGCATCGCGGCTGCGAGGTCCGGCTGGAATAACGCTGCGCTCCGCGCCGCCTTTGTAAACGGACTGTCGTCAGTCCTAAAGGAGCACCTAGTGGCCAAGGATGAACCGCGGGAATTAGATGGGCTTATTGATCTCGTTATATGGTTAGACAATCGGTTGGAGGAATGCCGTCGGGAACGAGACGAAGGACGTGGCCGGGCGCGCGCCATCCCTCTTCCTTCCGGGTCCGAGAAGGGTCCGCCCTTCCCACGCTCCCTGGCCTCTACGTCCCGTGGGGCGACAGCTCCCCCTGCTGACGAAGCTATGGACACGAGCAGGGCCACATTTAGACCACCTAATAGACAGAGGAGGTTTCCACGCGGGGCGTGTTTTGTTTGTGGCTCAATGGAGCATCAATTGAGCGATTGCCCCGAACGGTTAAACACCAACGCCCGCCCCTAGAGACTGGGCTTAGGGTGGGCCAAAAACTTCACGTGGGACACACACATATTGCCGCACGACTCCCAGTTACAATCCTTAGTGGGGATTTAACCCTTCAGGCCCCAGCACTGGTAGACACAGGGTCAGAAGGGAATCTGTTAGACAGCAGATGGGCCAGAGAGGTAGGGCTCCCTCTGGTGGCGCTACCTACACCATTGCAGGTGCGAGCACTAGATGGCACCCTACTCCCTTTACTCACACACAAGACACCACCAGTAACTCTGGTAGTGTCAGGGAATCATCGGGAGGAGATTGAGTTTTTTGTGACTCCTTCTACCTCCCGTGTGATTCTGGGGTTCCCCTGGATGTTGAAACACAATCCCCGGATTGATTGGCCGTTCGGGGTGGTGGTACAGTGGAGCAAAACCTGCCATCGGAGGTGTTTGGGATCCTCGGTTCCTCCCGGTTCCCAGGCAAAGGAGCAGGTCCAAGTACCCCCCAATCTGTCGGCGGTGCCGGTTGAGTACCACGATCTTGCTGACGTTTTTAGGAAGGATCGGGCACTCACTCTTCCCCCGCACCGTCCATATGATTGTGCCATCGATTTGTTGCCAGGCGTGGAGTTCCCGTCCAGCAGGCTGTACAACCTCTCCCGACCTGAGCGCGAATCGATGGAGACCTACATCCGGGGCTCCTTAGCTGCCGGGCTGATCCGTAACTCCACCTCTCCGATGGGAGCGGGTTTCTTTTTTGTGGGAAAAAAAGATGGCGGTCTTCGTCCATGCATTGATTATCGGGGGCTGAACGAGATCACGGTTCGCAACCGATACCCGTTGCGTTTGTTGGATTCAGTGTTCACCCCCCTGCATGGAGCCAAAATCTTCACAAAGTTGGATCTTAGGAACGCATACCACCTAGTTCGGATCCGGAAGGGAGACGAATGGAAGACAGCATTCAACACCCCGTTAGGTCATTTTGAGTACCTGGTCATGCCGTTCGGCCTCACTAACGCCCCCGCGACGTTCCAAGCTTTGGTTAATGACGTCTTGCGGGACTTCCTGCACCGATTCGTCTTCGTATATCTGGATGATATACTCATCTTTTCTCCGGACCCTGAGACCCATGTGCGGCATGTACGTCAGGTCCTGCAGCGGTTGTTGGAGAACCGGTTGTTTGTGAAGGGCGAGAAGTGTGAGTTTCACCGCACTTCTTTGTCCTTCCTGGGGTTTATCATCTCCTCCAACTCCGTCGCCCCGGATCCGGCCAAGGTCGCAGCGGTGAGAGACTGGCCCCAACCGACAAGCCGTAGGAAGCTGCAACAGTTCCTCGGCTTCGCAAATTTCTACAGGAGGTTCATTAAGGGGTATAGTCAGGTTGTTAGCCCCCTGACGGCCCTGACCTCACCAAAAGTTCCCTTCACCTGGTCGGATCGGTGCGAAGCCGCGTTTAGGGAGTTGAAACGCCGGTTCTCGACTGCACCGGTCTTGGTGCAGCCCGATCCTGGTCGCCAGTTCGTGGTTGAAGTGGACGCCTCTGACTCGGGGATAGGAGCCGTGCTATCCCAGAGCGGAGAAACCGATAAGGTTCTTCACCCGTGTGCCTATTTTTCCCGCAGGTTGACCCCAGCAGAGTGGAACTATGACGTGGGCAATCGAGAGCTCCTTGCGGTGAAAGAGGCCCTTGAGGAGTGGAGACACCTGCTGGAGGGAGTGCCAGTGCCTTTCACGGTTTTCACTGACCACCGGAACCTGGAGTATATCAGGACCGCCAAGCGACTGAACCCCAGGCAAGCCCGCTGGTCACTGTTTTTCGGCCGTTTTGACTTCCGGATCACCTACCGCCCCGGGACCAAAAACCAAAGATCGGATGCCCTGTCCCGGGTGCATGAACAGGAAGTCAAGACCGAGCTGTCGGATCCACCGGAACCCATTCTCCCGGAGTCCACTATCGTGGCTGCTCTGACCTGGGACGTGGAGAAGACCGTCCGGGAGGCCCTGGCACGGAGCCCGGATCCCGGAACAGGACCGACGAACAGACTATACGTCCCACCAGAGGCCAGGGCTGCCGTCCTGGACTTCTGTCATGGGTCCAAACTCTCCTGCCACCCAGGGGTGCGTAGGACCGTGGCAGTGGTCCGGCAGCGCTTCTGGTGGGCGTCCCTGGAGACTGATGTCCGGGCTTACATCCAGGCCTGCACCACCTGCGCCAGGGGCAAGGCTGACCACCAGAAGGCACAGGGACTTCTACAGCCACTTCCTGTGCCTCACCGCCCCTGGTCCCACATCGGTCTGGATTTTGTCACGGGCCTCCCGCCGTCCCGGGGGCACACCACCATCCTCACGATAGTGGACCGTTTCTCCAAGGCGGCCCACTTCGTGGCCCTCCCGAAGCTGCCATCGGCCCAGGAGACGGCGGATCTCCTCGTCCACCATGTTGTCCGGCTGCATGGGATACCTACAGACATCGTTTCGGATCGCGGTCCCCAGTTCTCCTCGCAGGTGTGGAGAAGTTTCTGCCGGGAACTGGGGGCCACTGTCAGCCTCTCGTCTGGGTATCACCCGCAGACTAACGGACAGGTCGAACGGGCCAACCAGGAGTTGGAGCAGGCCCTCAGGTGCACGACCTCCGCACACCCGACGGCTTGGAGTGAACATCTGGCCTGGATCAAGTACGCTCATAACAGCCAGGTGTCCTCTGCCACCGGCCTCTCCCCATTCGAGGTGTGTCTGGGGTACCAGCCCCCTTTGTTTCCTGTGGTGGAGGGAGAGGTCGGTGTGCCCTCGGTCCAGGCCCACCTGCGGAGATGCCGTCGGGTGTGGCGCACCGCCCGTTCGGCCTTGTTGAGGGCCCGGACGAGGGCTAAAGCCCATGCAGACCGTCGACCGTCCCCGGCCCCTACTTACCAGCCCGGGCAGGAGGTGTGGCTTTCCACCAAGGACATTCCTCTCCAGGTCAAGTCCCCCAAATTGAAGGACCGCTTCATTGGACCCTTCCCCATCCTCAAGGTCCTCAGTCCTACCGCAGTGAGGCTCCAACTCCCGGCCTCACTGCGGATCCATCCGGTCTTTCACGTCTCCAGGGTAAAACCGCATCACACCTCACCCCTCTGTGCACCCGGTCCGGCGCCGCCTCCTGCCCGTATTATCGACGGGGAGCTGGCTTGGACAGTTCGCCGGCTTTTGGACGTCCGTCGAATGGGCCGGGGTTTCCAGTATTTGGTGGACTGGGAGGGGTATGGACCCGAAGAACACTCCTGGGTGAAGAGGAGCTTCATCCTGGACCCGGCCCTCCTGGCCGATTTCTATCGTCGCCACCCGGACAAGCCTTGAGGGGGGGTCCTGTTGTGTGGGCTGCCAGAAGAGGAGGTACTGCTGGCCCACCACCAGAAGGCGCCCTGCCTGAAGTGCGGGCTTCAGGCACGAGAGAGCGCTGCCGCCTCAGGAACAAGCCGTGGTGACAGCTGTCACCCATCATCCGTGACAGCTGTCACTAATCAACACATCTGGTATAAAAGCAGGAAGACACCAAACTGCCGAGATATCATCTTCATCTGGAGGTAATACTCTCAGCCCCTTTTGTGAGATCGATAAATCTATTATTGTGAGTGTTTGCAGGAGAACCGGTCGTTTTTGAGGAGGCTGTGCGAGACGGCGCTCTTTTTCAGCTGAGACCGCTGCAACGCGCTGAGTGAGAGGTGGAGGTGGCATAAGTAACCATTGTTACTGGGTGTTCACACATCCACCCTTTGACTGTCTTTTGCTTTCTGCCAGCAGTACCAGATCCGACACGCCGGGAAGGTGGCCACCTGGGGACTCCGGGACTTGGCGGCTCCAGTATTCCTCGGGTTCAGGTGGCGGTGGAAATCGTGTGGTTCCGGTTCGTTTCCAGACGGGCGTCTCCTATCGTCGAGCCTGCCCACACGACACCTTTTATTAATTGACTGTTGCACATTCTGATTCTGCTGTGTTTGGTTGTGACATTCACACCAGTAAAGTGTTATAATTTGACTCCTTCCATTGTCCGTTCATTTACGCCCCCTGTTGTGGGTCCGTGTCACTACACTTTCCCAACATTCTGAACTCCAACTCATTGTACACGCTTTACTTAATTTATTACCACTCATGAAAAATGTCAGCTACCTATTTTGGAAACAATCTGAAGCCCGTGGATCCCCACAAACAACACAATAGTTTATTATATAAAATTAAATATACATACTGTATATTGTTATTTACATTAATTATTCAGATTCTATTGTCTTATGTACAATTTGTACATGTTCAATCAAGTGTCTCTATTTTGTCACACGATAATTTCACAAGGACCACAATGGAAATAAGCGATTATACCTTATTGTGTTATCAGCAGTGGTGGGCACAGATAACCAAAATATTAACTTCGATAACAGATAATCAGATAACTGAAAAGTTATCTTTGATAAAGATAAAATGATAAACCACCCAAAAATGTATCAGAAGTTACAGATAACCGATAAATTCCAGTATTGCCTCTGGTACATTTGCAACTACTAATAAACTGAATTTGAATTTTAACACCACGATCGCTTCTAATAGCATAAAAAATGACTACAGACCCAAACAATGAGCCCACACTTCTGTCTTTGAACATCTTGCCCCCTGCTGGAAGCTCTTGTTTACTACATGGCTTCCAGCACAGAAGCACCCTGAGAACAGCCACAAAGCCCAGCTCTCTGCCAATCACAACGCTCTGGTCAGGTGGAGGTCTTGGAAAATAAAGTCATGCTGACTTATGGTTTGGTGTGAATACTGATAGTATAACTCCATTAATGTCAATTCTGTCATTTGTACAAAGTTAAAATAACATATTTAATGCTGAATAATGCACTAATTCTGAGGTTTTGTAACAAACACAGACAGATCGCAAAGGATTCTGTGTAAAAGTGCCTCTGCTAAACGCTGATTAGTTCAGTCATTCATTATGTAAACCAACACGTTAATGTGATGTGTGTCGTGTGTTGGTGTTTACAGATAAATGTGCTTTTGTAAAATATTCCATTTTTTTATTTGTAAAAACAGGCGTTTTAACGGAGCCCTGGAAGTGTCATCGCAAAATGTTTTGCATGTGGAGAAAATGTTTATGATGTGCGCACGTTTTATTATATTGTGAAACGTGCACTAAATATTGTCTTGACACATCAATGTTGGCTTTACATTGTGCTAGTTTTGGCCCTTTTTCAGATGATTTTTCATTCGTGTGAGAATTTTTTTGGACCGAGTTTCAGGTTAATCGCGCATCCTGCATCATGTAGGGTACATGGAATAACAAGCTGCATTTAACATCTGACGACCACCTCCTGATCGCTGATCGTATGGTCGAATGAAAATCAAACCTGTTTGATATTATTATGGTCGGCCATCGTGAGGGTAACCTGCTGCTGAAGAGCTACAAGCATCCAACCTCTCGCACTGTGCATGTGCAAACACTGCAGACCTGTCTTGTAATGTTTTTTTGTTGTTTTGTTTTGTTTGTAAACTTTGATGTCTCACATTGAGAGTTTTTATAAATTACGTTTGAAAAAAAAGCTTACGTTTTGCTTCTAGAAACACGAGTTCGATGTGTGGTTTTTGAACGTACGTGTGTGAGAACATAAATCGGGCGCTCTGAACTTTTAACCGTTTCTGTGGCACAGTTTGAACTGAAACCGAGTACAGTGATTAAAATATCATACAGCGTCTGCCCAGCTTCAGGACGAATACTGCCGTGAACTGCCATGAATACTACTGGCCAGTAGATGGCAGTAGAGGCCTTGAAAACTTGCCAAAACAAAATTCCAGATAATCCGTGTCTGCTACATTTAAGATGCATGGAATTTAACAAACGCAAATACAGTAACGTCTATAAACCCAGAGAATATATTCACGAGAGTTTTAGGCACTAGAGTTTAATGCTGTTGTCCGTGGAGTGTCTGAAATGCATTTCTCATGTCGTGAACATACTGAGATTACCCTATCCTACCCATAATGCACTGCTGGGCACAGCATGTGCTCACTAAAACCTTAAAAATTAGCACATTACTTTAAAACTAAAACATATATCTGATATTTTCACTTTATAAAACTTCAGAAATGACAGTAATTTTAAATAACTTGTCCGAAATTAGTTTGGTTAAAATTTGAACCATAAGTTAAAAATGTATGCCTCTGGATGACTTGGGTGATATCGCCAGCGTATCAGTATGGTGTTAAAGGAAATAATTTTTTTTTTGTGACCAGTTCTCCTTTGCCTGCAGATAGAGCAGTTTCTCATAGAAGCAGCTCTCTTCTGTTTGCAGAGGGTAGAACTATACATCTGTTAGGAAACTTTTAACAGGTAGGTGCTCAACTTATTTTAAATTTTAAAAATGTTTGCCGCTGTTCAGCTTTGTTTACTATGTTATCAGTCTAAAAGTTATCAGACAAAAATTTATCGAAATATAGTTTGTCCGATAATGGTTTTTAAAGTTATCTAAAAAGATAATCCGATAATGAAAACATTTTCGATAACTATCTGTTATCGGAACTGTGCCCACCACTGGTTATCAGTGTGTGATTGATATTTTCACCTCTGTGTGTTTATATTGATGCTGAAGAATAAACTCAATCAATCAATCATAAACCAGATTTTATTTACACTGTACTGCGTCTGCAAGAAGGCATGCATGTGTGCATACATGAGCATTTGGCAAGAGCGGAAGTTAGCGGATGTTAGCGTGCACACTAATGTCCGCAAGATGTCTTTGTAAATCAAGTCTAGAGGTTATCAGGTTACAAAAACAGCATTTTCAGTTTTACAAGTGTTTATTTCTCACTAGCTTTTACATAATATATGAGAAGCTTGACATATTTACACACAAATCAGTTTTGGAGCACCAGAGAGACCAACCAGTGATGTCACAGTGCCACTCTACTCTCATTGGCTGTCACACACCCCCACCCCCAAAAAACAGATTTGCATTATTCAGAGCATAAAAATAGGGAACAGAATGTGACTTTTTAACCTCTTAAAATAGGTCCAGGTTAGCCATCTTTGAACTTGTCCAACGTCTGTGTCCCAAGAATGTCTCCTGTGAATTTAAAGACTCTGGCAGTAACAGGACTGGACGGACTGACGCAAAGCCTTCGCAATATGAAAAATGTGACTTATATGCCAGAAAATGTGCTACTTTTGCAGATGTAAGTATAAAAAGAACTTGTATATTAACATTAGAATGCAAAAAACTAAAACACCAGACTTTACAAGGAAAAAAAAACAACTCACGATTACGTTACATTCTGATTCATGAGCTCACAATTTGATTCAAAATTAACTTTAGATTCAAAAATCTACTAAGTACATAGAGTTACTAATTTCATCAAACGATACTTTTTCGGAACGTTTACGATCAAATAAATAATGTGACGGGCAATATACTCAACAAAAATATAAACGCAACACTTTTGGTTTTGCTCCCATTTTGTATGAGATGAACTCAAAGATCTAAAACTTTTTCCACATACACAATATCACCATTTCCCTCAAATATTGTTCACAAACCAGTCTAAATCTGTGATAGTGAGCACTTCTCCTTGCTGAGATAATCCATCCCACCTCACAGGTGTGCCATATCAAGATGCTGATTAGACACCATGATTAGTGCACAGGTGTGCCTTAGACTGCCCACAATAAAAGGCCACTCTGAAAGGTGCAGTTTTGTTTTATTGGGGGGGGGGGATACCAGTCAGTATCTGGTTTGACCACCATTTGCCTCATGCAGTGCAACACATGTCCTTCGCATAGAGTTGATCAGGTTGTCAATTGTGGCCTGTGGAATGTTGGTCCACTCCTCTTCAATGGCTGTGCAAAGTTGCTGGATATTGGCAGGAACTGGTACACACTGTCGTATACGCCCGTCCAGAGCATCCCAAACATGCTCAATGGGTGACATGTCCGGTGAGTATGCCGGCCATGCAAGAACTGGGACATTTTCAGCTTCCAAGAATTGTGTACAGATCCTTGCAACATGGGGCCGTGAATTATCCTGCTGCAACATGAAGGGATGTTCTTGGATGTATGGCACAACAATGGGCCTCAGGATCTCGTCACGGTATCTCTGTGCATTCAAAATGCCATCAATAAAATGCACCTGTGTTCTTCGTCCATAACAGACACCTGCCCATACCATAACCCCACCGCCACCATGGGCCACTCGATCCACAACATTGACATCAGAAAACCGCTCACCCACACGACGTCACACACGCTGTCTGCCATCTGTCCTGGACAGTGTGAACCGGGATTCATCCGTGAAGAGAACACCTCTCCAACGTGCCAAACGCCAGCGAATGTGAGCATTTGCCCACTCAAGTCGGTTATGGCGACGAACTGGAGTCAGGTCGAGACCTCGATGAGGACGACGAGCATGCAGATGAGCTTCCCTGAGACAGTTTCTGACAGTCTGTGCAGAAATTCTTTGGTTATGCAAACCGATTGTTTCAGCAGCTGTCCGAGTGGCTGGTCTCAGACGATCTTGGAGGTGAACATGCTGGATGTGGAGGTTCTGGGCTGGTGTGGTTACACGTGGTCTGCGGTTGTGAGGCTGGTTGGATGTACTGCCAAATTCTCTGAAACGCCTTTGGAGACGGCTTATGGTAGAGAAATGAACATTCAATACACGAGCAACAGCTCTGGTTGACATTCCTGCTGTCAGCATGCCAATTGCACGCTCCCTCAAATCTTGCGACATCTGTGGCATTGTGCTGTGTGATAAAACTGCACCTTTCAGAGTGGCCTTTTATTGTGAGCAGTCTAAGGCACACCTGTGCACTAATCATGGTGTCTGTAGACAGGCTGACAAAGAGTCAGAGCTCTATTGAGCCGATTATTCCTTTAACTTTAACTAGTAATGACTTCATGACTTTCTTTGCTAATAAAATTAACTATTAGAGAAAAAATTACTCATAACCATCCCAAAGACGTATCGTTATCTTTGGCTGCTTTCAGTGATGCCGGTATTTGGTTAGACTCTTTCTCTTGTTCTGAGTTATTTTCATTAGTCTATTAGACCCCATTCCTACCAGGCTGCTCAAGGAAGCCCTACCATTATTTAATGCTTCGATCTTAAATATGATCAATCTATCTTTATTAGTTGGCTATGTACCACAGGCTTTTAAGGTGGCAGTAATTAAACCATTACTTAAAAAGCCATCACTTGACCCAGCTATCTTAGCTAATTATAGGCCAATCTCCAACCTTCCTTTTCGCTCAAAAATTCTTGATTACAATTTGTTCATGTAAATGGGGAATCTTCTTCACAGACTAAGGTTAATTATGGAGTTCCACAAGGTTCTGTGCTAGGACCAATTTTATTCACTTTATACATGCTTCCCTTAGGCAGTATTATTAGACGGCATTGCTTAAATTTTCATTGTTACGCAGATGATACCCAGCTTTATCTTTCCATGAAGCCAGAGGACACACACCAATTAGCTAAACTGCAGGATTGTCTTACAGACATAAAGACATGGATGACCTCTAATTTCCTGCTTTTAAACTCAGATAAAACTGAAGTTATTGTACTTGTCCCCACAAATCTTAGAAACATGGTGTCTAACCAGGTCCTTACTCTGGATGGCATTACCCTGACCTCTAGTAATACTGTGAGAAATCTTGGAGTCATTTTTGATCAGGATATGTCATTCAATGCACATATTAAACAAATATGTAGGACTGCTTTTTTGCATTTACGCAATATCTCTAAAATTAGAAAGGTCTTGTCTCAGAGTGACGCTGAAAAACTAATTCATGCATTTATTTCCTCTAGGCTGGACTTTTGTAATTCATTATTATCAGGTTGTCCTAAAAGTTCCCTGAAAAGCCTTCAGTTAATTCAAAATGCTGCAGCTAGAGTACTAACGGGACTAGAAGGAGAGAGCATATCTCACCCATATTGGCCTCTCTTCATTGGCTTCCTGTTAGTTCTAGAACAGAATTTAAAATTCTTCTTCTTACTTATAAGGTTTTGAATAATCAGGTCCCATCTTATCTTAGGGACCTCACAGTACCATATCACCCCAATAGAGCGCTTCGCTCTCAGACTGCAGGCTTACTTGTAGTTCCTAGGGTTTGTAAGAGTAGAATGGGAGGCAGAGCCTTCAGCTTTCAGGCTCCTCTCCTGTGGAACCAGCTCCCAATTCAGATCAGGGAGACAGACACCCTCTCTACTTTTAAGATTAGGCTTAAAACTTTCCTTTTTGCTAAAGCTTATAGTTAGGGCTGGATCAGGTGACCCTGAACCATCCCTTAGTTATGCTGCTATAGAGTTAGACTGCTGGGGGGTTCCCATGATGCACTGAGTGTTTCTCTTTTTGCTCTGTATGCACCACTCTGCATTTAATCATTAGTGATTGATCTCTGCTCCCCTCCACAGCATGTCTTTTTCCCTGGTTCTCTCCCTCAGCCCCAACCAGTCCCAGCAGAAGACTGCCCCTCCCTGAGCCTGGTTCTGCTGGAGGTTTCTTCCTGTTAAAAGGGAGTTTTCCTTCCCACTGTAGCCAAGTGCTTGCTCACAGGGAGTCGTTTTGACCGTTGGGGTTTTACGTAATTATTGTATGGCCTTGCCTTACAATATAAAGCGCCTTGGGGCAACTGTTTGTTGTGATTTGGCGCTATATAAATAAAATTGATTGATTGATTGATTAATCAGCATCTTGATATGGCACACCTGTGAGGTGGGATGGATTATCTCAGCAAAGGAGAAGTGCTCACTATCACAGATTTAGACTGGTTTGTGTACAATATTTGAGGGAAATGGTGATATTGTGTATGTGGAAAAAGTTTTAGATCTTTGAGTTCATCTCATACAAAATGGGAGCAAAACCAAAAGTGTTGCGTTTATATTTTTGTTGAGTGTGTATATATATATATATATATATATATATATATATATATATATATATATATATATATATAAATCTGTTGCCCATTACCAATGTCCTGCACTGTTTCACTTTCACCACACCACTTGCACACTGTCTTAACAAAAATCTGCTGCTGCTACAAATACTGAATGGTTTGCACTACTGCACTATCTCTCTTTTACTACTACCTCAGACACTACACTGCAAATACTTGTGACCTTTACTGTTCTTATTGTCAAAATGTCTTGTCCTGTCATCACTAACGGAAAGTGAGAAACACATTTTCGATTCCTTGTATGTCTAGTACATGTGAAGAATTGTCAATAAAGCCGACTTTGACTTTTTCAATTTCGACTCTGACCTGGCTACAGCTAACACCCTGGATGGCCACTGAAGCGCCATGGCCTTGATTCGCCACAATTAAATAAAATACATTAATGCTGTCTCAACAAAAACCTGAGTTTTCAACTGGAGACAGACTGTGCTTTCCACTCTCAGTTGAGAAATTCCTAAGTCATCTGGAGAGCTTCAGATAAGTTGTGGAGACATCCCCAGATGGTCCAACACTGATTCGCAGAGGAAAAACAAAACTGTAATTCAAAGTTCTTCAAAGGGGAGCCCTTGCCTTTTCTCGGTTAAACTCCGGTCATTATGAATTACATGACATTACAATAGCTTCACGTCAGAATCTGAAATTGCCCAGGCCTGAAGAACCCATTTTTGTGGTCCCACACTAAGGCCAGAATCTCTCAAGACTGCAAAACTTCCCCACGACAAGATGTGGCCATAAATCTTTGAGTCTCCACGACCAGCTACTTTCTTTGTTTAAAGCAAAGGAAAAGACCTTTCTTTTAAAATAAGGGAATGTGTCAGTATTTCTTTTTATTCATATATAAAAATTATAATGTGTGCATTGATTATTCAAACAAAATGCTTTGTATGTAGTCATTCCATTTATTGATATGTGTTCTTGTCACTGATATGTGTGTAAGTGTGACCTATCTGCATCATCTGAAATGCTGATATTGAAGTATTCTGTTTTAACCCAGAGGATGTGTTTAAGTGACGATGAATAATGTTCATCCATCCATTTGAGTGTCTGAGAACAAATAGTATTTCAAATGAATTAATGTGTTTAAATAATTGAATCATTTCTGTCTGCCCTCTTTTGAAGACATGAAGCTTTCTGTAAAGTTACACACCCTAAATGGGTGGCGTTTGGTGACGTCAGTCCCCCTTTAAGAAGTTAGGACAGAGCCTCGCTCGACCCTTCTGCCCTTCTCCCTTCTTTGCTCTCTTCTTTGAAAATGCTTCATTTTATTCTTGGGCCAAGGCCCCATTGCTAAGCTAAGCTAAGCTACCACGTTGCATTCATTCATTCTTTACTTTTGACAAACTTAAAGTTTTAACCTGACGCTTTAAGGTGCGTCAAGTCTTTTGAATTTTAAGAGAACTTCCGAGCTGAGCTTTTCAAATTAAGCGCGAATTTACAGAAAAGTGACTTTTCCTTTTCATTATAATTTTGCAACGCTCTTAAAGTTTTACGTTTTTATAAATTCACAAAGATTTTTAATCTGGTTCAAAAACTTTTTAAAAAAAGCTACCAGAAACCATTTTCAACAAACACCTTCTACCTCTGGGTTCCTGCAAGCTGACAAGGGAGCCGATTTCAAACCTGACTGCAAGCAGCTAACCGTTGGCAAAGCCAGCCGACACCAGCCCTGGGATCACTCGGGGACATCTCTGAGTTAACCCCTCCAACCCAAGTGAGCTCACACTGCCCAGAGCAGGAACATCCACGACGGATCGATCATCCAAACCATATCTTCAACAGCAGCTAAGTAACCCGGTTCCAGGCTCCATGAAAGAGGTTTGTTGTCAATGGATACAGGTGGCTCCTTTTTAAACATATTCAGGCTTGTTTAATATTTTTCTTAATAATTGGCATCAAAATTCATCACTAAATTCCAATCAGATTTGTTTATACTTAAAGTTTTAAGCTTTATCGTTTTCTTCCAACGTCTCATGAGTGAGTAAGAAAATTGTTTCCATGAATTAACTTATTTTAATCACTGTCCATAAAATGCCAGCAAAGTGTTCATTTCTTGTATAAATTGTAAATAAATTTTAAATACTCCTCCCGTGGTTCATTTTGTATACAGAAGGAAACTCTTGGTCAGCCGTATCATGGAATACAGACTTCAGATCAGAGAGTGATTAAATTAAATCAAATTGAGATGGATTAATTCATTTGAGACTGATAAATTAATGTTTAAATTATAGTACCTATGATATAAAAAAATAGGTGGTGCCCCGAGTAATAATTAAATAATAAGTATTAAACCCTAAATTAATTATTTTGGTGACCCGTTATATTGGGCCTAGTCCAATCTAATTCAATTTGGGAGTTTAACTACTTATTCACTATAAACTGCTACATCTCTGGCTCCCCGTGTGTGGGCAATTCAGTGATAAATTATTTTATTTAATAATATCGTTACATTTTAATGGTGCTCCGTGCGAGGCGTATAAATAAATATATTACATCTTTTCTGGTGCGCCCGTGTGGAGGCTTTATTATTAAAACTGTTACACATCTATTGATGCTCCCGTGTGGAGGCATAAAGATTTAAACAAAAACATTACATATATTGGTTCCCCATTGCGAGGCCTGAATATCTGTAAATTTATTAACTTTACACCACCATACATTTTTGTAGGTCATGGTACACTGAGGCAAGATTGTAAGTGTTGTTTCGTACCTTTAAGTGGTTCCAAAAACCTGCTTGTCCCGTAGACTATATGCTTTAATAAAACACTTGAACCAAGGTTAGCCTGTTCAATAACTCTGAGATGAGGCGTGTTTGTCCCATCCAGGCCAGGCGTGGTCTTGGTCCCACTCCATCTCTTAACCCAGTCATAGGTTGGCTGGAACCGCCAGTTAAAGTATTTATAATCACGTTATGGCTGCCGTAGATTAAACAGTACAGAAAAACAAATGTGAATATTGTGTTAAATGTACAATAAAACAGGTGAAATATGCTCAGTGATCAAACAGTGATCCAAGATAGTGAAGATAGGATCAAAAACGTAGATTTCTATAAGCAACACACACACACACACACACACACACACACACACACACACACACACACACACACACACACACACACACACACACACACACACACACACACAAGACTGGCTTGCCTCTACTGGTGGTTGGCTCTCACTGCGGTATTGTATCACTTCCTGTTCCGGAGCACAGCGGTGTTTTTCTGTATCTGTTAGCTGTTTAATCTGCGCAGTTAGATTGATCTAGTTATCTAGATTACGATTTGTTTCCCAGTGTAATCTTTACGTGCCTTAACTAAAGCACTCATTCTGCTGAATCACCTCTAAATTATTTACACATTATTCACTTTGCGTGTTTTTAGGAATCCGCTAGCTTAGCGTAGCTACTAGCTCTTAGCCGATTTAGCATGGCGGCTTCTCCTGTCTCTCCCGCACTTTTCTGCTCTGGGTGTGAAATGTTTAGTTATTCCTCGGCCTCCTTTAGCAGTAATGGTACTTGTAATAAGTTGTATAATAAATGTTATTGTGCTGTTTTGCACCTGTCTTAACGTAACCCTGAGAATTTAATTTTGTTTTAGCACTCTGGGGTCAGTCTGAACTGGGAGCGAAGAGCTGGATGTACTTGTTATTATTACACTGATAGCACGACTTTGTTTTCGTAGCCACTAACGACTGGGAGTGAAGCATGCTGGGATCATTCTGAACTGGGAGTGAAGAACTGCTTTTATTATATCTTTGAAATAACTTTCAGATGCCTGTTGATTAAAGAAATTATGTGCGCCAGGGAGGTTGAGTTGGCCACTCACCCTCCCTTCGCGGACACACTAGAAAAGAGGGAGTAGAACCATGCTTCAACAGAGTCTGCTGCGGGTTAACGTACGAACGCCCAGCCGGTTGACAGGCGCACTCTGCTGAAGGTGTTGGCTCTCCACCTTAAAGGCGTCACGGTAAGAGAAAAATGCGCTGCAACCACTTGTGTTTGATGTAACTGCTTTTGTGGGGAATAAATATACGCCTTTTTATTCTAGCAAAATGCAGTCTGTGTGATCATTTCTGTGTGCCGATCTGACCGAACCTTGTGTTTCAAAACATAAGTGTAGCTTATTCGTAGCTTTGGAGGCCAGGCTGGGCGAATTGGAGACTCGGCTCCGCACCGTGGAAAATTCTACAGCTAGCCAGGCCCCTGTAGTCGGTGCGGACCAAGGTAGCTTAGCCGCCGTTAGTTCCCCCCTGGCAGATCCCGAGCAGCCGGGAAAGCAGGCTGACTGGGTGACTGTGAGGAGGAAGCGTAGCCCTAAACAGAAGCCCCGTGTACACCGCCAACCCGTTCACATTTCTAACCGTTTTTCCCCACTCAACGACACACCCGCCGAGGATCAAACTCTGGTTATTGGCGACTCTGTTTTGAGAAATGTGAAGTTAGCGACACCAGCAACCATAGCCAATTGTCTTCCGGGGGCCAGAGCAGGCGACATTGAAGGAAATTTGAAACTGCTGGTTAAGGCTAAGCGTAAATTTGGTAAGATTGTAATTCACGTCGGCAGTAATGACACCCGGTTACGCCAATCGGAGGTCACTAAAATTAACATTAAATCGGTGTGTAACTTTGCAAAAACAATGTCGGACTCTGTAGTTTTCTCTGGGCCCCTCCCCAATCAGACCGGGAGTGACATGTTTAGCCGCATGTTCTCCTTGAATTGCTGGCTGTCTGAGTGGTGTCCAAAAAATGAGGTGGGCTTCATAGATAATTGGCAAAGCTTCTGGGGAAAACCTGGTCTTGTTAGGAGAGACGGCATCCATCCCACTTTGGATGGAGCAGCTCTCATTTCTAGAAATCTGGCTAATTTTCTTAAATCCTCCAAACCGTGACTATCCAGGGTTGGGACCAGGAAGCAGAGTTGTAGTCTTACACACCTCTCTGCAGCTTCTCTCCCCCTGCCATCCCCTCATTACCCCATCCCCGTAGAGACGGTGCCTGCTCCCAGACTACCAATAACCAGCAAAAATCTATTTAAGCATAAAAATTCAAAAAGAAAAAATAATATAGCACCTTCAACTGCACCACAGACTAAAACAGTTAAATGTGGTCTATTAAACATTAGGTCTCTCTCTTCTAAGTCCCTGTTGGTAAATGATATAATAATTGATCAACATATTGATTTATTCTGCCTAACAGAAACCTGGTTACAGCAGGATGAATATGTTAGTTTAAATGAGTCAACACCCCCGAGTCACACTAACTGTCAGAATGCTCGTAGCATGGGCCGGGGCGGTGGATTAGCAGCAATCTTCCATTCCAGCTTATTAATTAATCAAAAACCCAGACAGAGCTTTAATTCATTTGAAAGCTTGTCTCTTAGTCTTGTCCATCCAAATTGGAAGTCCCAAAAACCAGTTTTATTTGTTATTATCTATCGTCCACCTGGTCGTTACTGTGAGTTTCTCTGTGAATTTTCAGACCTTTTGTCTGACTTAGTGCTTAGCTCAGATAAGATAATTATAGTGGGTGATTTTAACATCCACACAGATGCTGAGAATGACAGCCTCAACACTGCATTTAATCTATTATTAGACTCTATTGGCTTTGCTCAAAAAGTAAATGAGTCCACCCACCACTTTAATCATATCTTAGATCTTGTTCTGACTTATGGTATGGAAATAGAAGACTTAACGGTATTCCCTGAAAACTCCCTTCTGTCTGATCATTTTTTAATAACATTTACATTTACTCTGATGGACTACCCAGCAGTAGGGAATAAGTTTCATTACACTAGAAGTCTTTCAGAAAGCGCTGTAACTAGGTTTAAGGATATGATTCCTTCTTTATGTTCTCTAATGCCATATAACAACACAGTGCAGAGTAGCTACCTAAACTCTGTAAGGGAGATAGAGTATCTCGTCAATAGTTTTACATCCTCATTGAAGACAACTTTGGATGCTGTAGCTCCTCTGAAAAAGAGAGCTTTAAATCAGAAGTGTCTGACTCCATGGTATAACTCTCAAACTCGTAGCTTAAAGCAGATAACCCGTAAGTTGGAGAGGAAATGGCGTCTCACTAATTTAGAAGATCTTCACTTAGCCTGGAAAAAGAGTCTGTTGCTCTATAAAAAAGCCCTCCGTAAAGCTAGGACATCTTTCTACTCATCACTAATTGAAGAAAATAAGAACAACCCCAGGTTTCTTTTCAGCACTGTAGCCAGGCTGACAAAGAGTCAGAGCTCTATTGAGCTGAGTATTCCATTATCTTTAACTAGTAATGAGTTCATGACTTTCTTTGCTAACAAAATTTTAACTATTAGAGAAAAAATTACTCATAACCATCCCAAAGACGTATCGTTATCTTTGGCTGCTTTCAGTGATGCCGGTATTTGGTTAGACTCTTTCTCTCCGATTGTTCTGTCTGAGTTATTTTCATTAGTTACTTCATCCAAACCATCAACATGTTTATTAGACCCCATTCCTACCAGGCTGCTCAAGGAAGCCCTACCATTATTTAATGCTTCGATCTTAAATATGATCAATCTATCTTTGTTAGTTGGCTATGTACCACAGGCTTTTAAGGTGGCAGTAATTAAACCATTACTTAAAAAGCCATCACTTGACCCAGCTATCTTAGCTAATTATAGGCCAATCTCTAACCTTCCTTTTCTCTCAAAAATTCTTGAATGGGTAGTTGTAAAACAGCTAACTGATCATCTGCAGAGGAATGGTCTATTTGAAGAGTTTCAGTCAGGTTTTAGAATTCATCATAGTACAGAAACAGCATTAGTGAAGGTTACAAATGATCTTCTTATGGCCTCGGACAGTGGACTCATCTCTGTGCTTGTTCTGTTAGACCTCAGTGCTGCTTTTGATACTGTTGACCATAAAATTTTATTACAGAGATTAGAGCATGCCATAGGTATTAAAGGCACTGCGCTGCGGTGGTTTGAATCATATTTGTCTAATAGATTACAATTTGTTCATGTAAATGGGGAATCTTCTTCACAGACTAAAGTTAATTATGGAGTTCCACAAGGTTCTGTGCTAGGACCAATTTTATTCACTTTATATATGCTTCCCTTAGGCAGTATTATTAGACGGTATTGCTTAAATTTTCATTGTTACGCAGATGATACCCAGCTTTATCTATCCATGAAGCCAGAGGACACACACCAATTAGCTAAACTGCAGGATTGTCTTACAGACATAAAGACATGGATGACCTCTAATTTCCTGCTTTTAAACTCAGATAAAACTGAAGTTATTGTACTTGGCCCCACAAATCTTAGAAACATGGTGTCTAACCAGATCCTTACTCTGGATGGCATTACCCTGACCTCTAGTAATACTGTGAGAAATCTTGGAGTCATTTTTGATCAGGATATGTCATTCAAAGCGCATATTAAACAAATATGTAGGACTGCTTTTTTGCATTTACGCAATATCTCTAAAATCAGAAAGGTCTTGTCTCAGAGTGATGCTGAAAAACTAATTCATGCATTTATTTCCTCTAGGCTGGACTATTGTAATTCATTATTATCAGGTTGTCCTAAAAGTTCCCTAAAAAGCCTTCAGTTAATTCAAAATGCTGCAGCTAGAGTGCTGACGGGGACTAGAAGGAGAGAGCATATCTCACCCATATTGGCCTCTCTTCATTGGCTTCCTGTTAATTCTAGAATAGAATTTAAAATTCTTCTTCTTACTTATAAGGTTTTGAATAATCAGGTCCCATCTTATCTTAGGGACCTCGTAGTACCATATCACCCCAATAGAGCGCTTCGCTCTCAGACTGCAGGCTTACTTGTAGTTCCTAGGGTTTGTAAGAGTAGAATGGGAGGCAGAGCCTTCAGCTTTCAGGCTCCTCTCCTGTGGAACCAGCTCCCAATTCAGATCAGGGAGACAGACACCCTCTCTACTTTTAAGATTAGGCTTAAAACTTTCCTTTTTGCTAAAGCTTATAGTTAGGGCTGGATCAGGTGACCCTGAACCATCCCTTAGTTATGCTGCTATAGACGTAGACTGCTGGGGGGTTCCCATGATGCACTGTTTCTTTCTCTTTTTGCTCTGTATGCACCACTCTGCATTTAATCATTAGTGATCGATCTCTGCTCCCCTCCACAGCATGTCTTTTTCCTGGTTCTCTCCCTCAGCCCCAACCAGTCCCAGCAGAAGACTGCCCCTCCCTGAGCCTGGTTCTGCTGGAGGTTTCTTCCTGTTAAAAGGGAGTTTTTCCTTCCCACTGTAGCCAAGTGCTTGCTCACAGGGGGTCGTTTTGACCGTTGGGGTTTTACATCATTATTGTATGGCCTTGCCTTACAATATAAACCGCCTTGGGGCAACTGTTTGTTGTGATTTGGCGCTATATAAAAAAAAAATTGATTGATTGATTGACAAGAACCCTCACTCATCAACAGCTAATATAATGACAAGGGAGAAGGATTATTTTGGAAAACTTAAACACTACAATATGGAGTTACATTCATAAATGTGCCAATGCGACAGAGAACTTTAAAAAGGTCACGTTCACATTGATGTCATTGCATGGCCACAGAGTTACAGAGTTGTAGAAGCATAAATCGGGCTTTAGGATTTTAAGGTACCACTCTGCAGCAGACTTAGAAAAAGAGTAACTCAACCAAATGCAATCCTGTTAAATGCACATAATGCCCAGTGTTTATTTAACCCTCTGGGGTCCAGGGTATAATTGGCTGTTTTTGACTACTTTTGGTTTTACCTTCATAATTTACCTTAAACTGTTTACTTTGACTTGTTTAGTGTCATCTGTTTTCAGCACAACCTCACCTGTGTGACTTTACAGTGTTTCTTTCATTCTGACAATCTGTATCAACACAATGGACCCAAATTTACACAAAAACATAAAATCTGAATAGAAAAAAGGTGTTTTTTTTTGTTGTTTTTTTTTACTGGGAAAAGCAAAAACATGTTTAACAAACCATTTTTAGAACTTAGAATGCAAATATAAATTGAAATTTCAAAAAGATGTGTACAAATGTAACAAACAACAAAGTCGTCGTGACGTCGTGAGAGAACAGAGAAGTTTCAGAAGAAGTCGGTTTCAGCGTTTTATCCGGATATTCCACTGTTAAAGGAGATTTTTTTTAATGAAAGACGTGCGGGTGGATTGCAGCGTCGGCTCGCAGCCGCTGCGACGCTCTGCCACAGGAAAAACACCTCCGTTGGAAGCCTTAAGGACAAGTTGGAACATGTCCAGCTGTTAAACAATTTCTCATATACTCACTCCATTGAAAGCCATCAAAAGCCGCCTGGATTTTACAAATGGTTATCAACACGGAGGTGTTTTTCCTGTGCCGCCGCACCGCGCCAGCTGCGTCCTGACGCGCGGACCCGTCCGCACGTCTTTCATTAAAAAAATCTCCTTTAACTGGAATATCCGGATAAAATGCTGAAACCGACTTCTTCTGAAACTTCTCTGTTCTCTCACAACGTCCTGGATAAATAGAGCCTGAAATGTGGAGGTTTTCAGCTTGAAACAGGCTGATGACGCCGCCTGGGACCGCTGCACGATGTCTCGCACTGTGGGAAGTCCTTAAAGCGACAGTATCCCCTCAAAATCTCTCATCAGCCGTTAAAATTTTCACTGAAAACCAGCTTAATTTTTCGAACCGTGTCCACTTCGATGTGTCTCACAGGTTTAGAAAAACGTTTGATCAAACAAAGCGCCAGTCTCTCAGCAACTTCTCAGACAAAGGAATTCCGACGAGGGGTTGGACGACTCCTCCCACAAGGAGTGCTCACAGGCGAATGACGTCACCGACAGGCGTGGAAAAACTCATGCATGCGCACGAGGGTTCAAGCATGTCTGACGTAAAAACATATGAATGAAATCCATATAGTTTTTGAAAAAAATAAAAAGGACCTATACTTTATGGACAGACCTCGTATTTACATTAAAATGCAAGAAATGCTTCAGACAATAAGATGCCACACAATTTTTTTGTGCCACTCAAAAAACAATTCTTATCCAACACAAGACAGAAGGAACACAGGCCTGAGCCACGAGAGAAGTGTCATGCCTCCTGTTGTCCACCTGGAAGCAGTGTTGTCACTTTAGTCTGCCTTCGGTGGCTTTCTGGCCAGGATCTCCTCAGCAACCAAACATGTGGGTTGGTGATTTTGACTGGTTGAGGTCATGCATTTTTCAAACTAATGATAAAGGGGAAGTCATTTTTCCCCCCCGCAACTCTTGCAGCAAGACGGAGCAGAGGAAGGAAGTGAAAGTCCCATTTGCTGTGTATTTCTCCAAAAACGTGCACCAAAAATGACCATAATATTCAGGAAAAAGCATGGCATGAATTATTAATCATGATTCAAGTTACACTAGGCCTATCAACAGAATTTAAAAACTGGTATCAGGGTTCTCACCAGGATTTTTTCACAGCATAGGCTTTTAAACAAACACAAAAACCCCCTACGCAGAGTAGGCCCCCCCCCACGCTGGTGAGAACCCTGGGTATATAGTTTGAAGTCCACACTTTCAACACACATTCAAACAGAGACTTGCACTGTGGTGGATTGGATGGTACATCTGCTTGACGCAACGTGACTTTGACGCGGAGATACTTCAGATGATTCCAGATGGTTAGGCAGGCATTTATTTTTTTCAGGTGAGGTTTTGACCCAGTCATTATATAAGTCAGGTCCCTATTCAAGGTCAGGATTTTAATGAAGGAAATATGTAAGACTAAATGGTGCTGGGGATTCCCCATAGATTGTTTGGTGCCCCCTGAATGTAACTAATCCGTTACATAAGCTGTACCCAACTCTGTTCCTGGAGGGCCCCTATCTGCATGTTTTCTAACTAACTCTCCCTGTTCCACTTCCAGGCAGTTAACTCTATCAGGTGTGCTCAGCCAATCAAGAGCTGGAAGACATCACTTTTAAGAGAGCGAGGAGAATACGAAATACACACACACACACATATATATATATATATATATATATATATATATATATAAATACACCCAGAGGTCACCAACCCTGTTCTTGAAGTGCAAGTTTTCCACATCTACCTACTCAAGTCACACCTGATTTTTTAAAGCATGCAATTACTTAAATGGACCCCGGGGTCCATTTACAACCCCAGGCATATATTTTTGTGTACCATTTTCTAATTTTAATCAGAAAAAAGTTTCTTGCCATGAATTTGTCAATCTATTTGTCCTGCATTTGTTCATAGGATTTTTCAAGAATCGGCTGATCCATGTGGCAACTACAATCCAAACTTGTGCAGGGTCACTTATGACCCTGGAAAGATCAATGAGATTTTCAACATTATAGCTTTAGATGGTCTTGTAATTTGCCAACTCTAATCATTATATTTTACTGTTTTGTACTGCCTGAATCCTAATACATCCATAATGTCCATAAATAATTTGCAGAGGGGGTCAGAAGGCTTATTTATATGAATGTTGAAGTCACTGACAATCAGAATGTTATCAGCACAGGTTGCCAAATTCAAGATAAACTCACCAAATTCATCTAAGAATTCAGAGTGTGGGCCCGGGGCCTATACACGGTGACAAAATACCACGGTTGATTTTTTTTTCTTCTGTCCTTGGATGTATGTTGTATCCTGGCAGAGTCAGATGTTCAAACGGATTATATTTTAGTCCCGCAACAGCTAATAAACTAAACCAGGATTTATCAATTAGAGCAACACCCCCGCCTTGCTTCGCATCACGAGGAACGTGACTAAAATTGTACGCCGGTGGGCAGGCCTCATTAAAGGGGAGGACAGTAAGAAGACCTCTTCTGGGTCTGTGCAGAAAGCATCTGGGTGACGTCTCGCGGGGTTTGTCCAGTCTGTGAGGAATCCCTGATTCTGATTGGAAGCTGCTGCTCCGTGACCTTAAATACCGCTGCTGCGCTCTGGTTCTCTTTGCCGTCATCCTGTCTTTGGTGTAAGAGGAAGCTGATCCATCCACTTAATCACCTGTGGACTAAGCAGCGGCTGGCTGTGTACATGTGTGTAACGGTGTCTGTGCATGTGTCACGCTGATGGCACAGCGAAGCCGTATCACCTTCACTCTGTGTGTGTTTGTCGTGTGACGGTGAGACAGTGAGAATGGAAACAACCACAGCTGACAGCGATAGGACACATATAGGTTACCACAAAGTCCGCTCACGTCTCTGCTTTCTGCTGCTCATTAATTTATCCTTCCTGTGTGGCTGTCGAGCGTTTCAGGCCTGAGGCCGCTCCGGCACGTGCTGATATGTTCCTCACACTTCTTCACGCTTGATTTGTTGACAGCAGGGTGAAGAACTGGTGCCAACAAAGCTCAGGTCCTTTCTGTGTGGAGTTTGAATGTTCCTCACACGTCCTGAAGAGGACAAATTCCGTTGTATGAATTCATGTTTGTGTAATGACAATAAACGCCCTCCTTCTTCTCAGTGGTTGAGCACACCAAGAAAGTGAGCGTGAAAAGACACACAGCACAGGAGCAGATCTGCGTGTATCACATGTGTATTAGAGCGTCGACAAACTAAGAACGGCACCAATAGTGCAGCAGATCAATGAAACAATCCTTCAAATGGCGATGCAAGCACCAAATTCAGCACAAATACTCCCGAGACATCAACTCTTTTGAAAAAACCAACTGGCCACTTGAATTTTCAACAGGCAGCCAGGTCAGGGGTCGAAGAATTACACAGGGGTCAAAGCTTAAAAATACTCCAATCATGTTGAAAACTATACCACATTATTTATCTGATCGTTTCTTTATAACAACTGTGTTTATGGAGACGTCACCTGCTCCTATGTCTGAACTTTGAACTTTAAAACCAGTGGTGGGCACAGCTAACCAGAAAGTTAGCATCGATAACCATTAATCCGATGACTGAAAAGTTATCTTTTATGATGCTAAACTGCTAAAAAATGTATCTTTATTACAGATAACGATAACTTTTACTACTGATTTGGACGCGGCCATATCAGTTTACACTGTCGGCTTCTGATTAATCAGTTTCACTTTCACTTTTCACTGTTGGGTAAATTCAATGATCACAAACACGTAAGAACGCACGAAAAATGAATTAATAAAAAAATAAATAAAACCCTAAACACTGTCATCATCTTTCAAAAGCAATAAAACACAGTATTAGAAGCAGGGCTGGACTGGGGAAATTTTTCAGGCCGGGCATTTTTAACCAAGACCAAGCCACCACCAGGTATCGAAGGGGAAAAAAATGAAGCCTGCTGTGACAGCGTGGTTTTTTTTTTTTGGGTCCCTTAACCGATCAATGTGCACCAGGAGACACATACATTTTAACACTATAAGAAGCATTATGAAAAGGTCTCCCGAAATACAGTTATCATAGGCTTATCAAAAGTACGATCTATTGACAGTAGGTCACATTACTTTTTAGACATAATAAGCCGTCATTTCATTTAGCCTTGTTACTTAAATTTAGAAATAGAAATTATATAAAAACATTTGTTATAGAAATACTGTAGGCTATACTATAAATAATATATCCTTACTTGTGTGATACAATTCATCATATAAAGCAAGAAATGACTAGATGACTGGACCAATGACTGGATACAAAGGCTGAACTTTTGAAACTGCAATACACAAAAAGGCCACAAGATGAAGACAGCTGTCTATCTCACTACAAGCTACAAGTAAGATCAAGGATTTCTTTTACCAATTTGTTTTGCTAATCAACTTAGAGAATGACTCTCAGTTTAAAGTAAAATGTTAGGTATGTGAAATTATGCCAGGACTTGGGAAAATACATTTTAGACAGGGACGCCGTTATACCACCGACGTATGACCGATGCACGACCATCACACAAATAGAATAAAGAATAAAGAAACAACCTGGCGGCGACAGCATGGTAGCTAGCCATGCACACCATTTGCACAGGTTACATTGCAAGGCTAGGTTACGTGACTGGCAGAGTTAGCACGAACGAAAATAATATCCAACCTTAATTCATATCTGAGTGACCCAGTTAGACAGCACTTTACTTCGGACCAGAAGATCAGAATGTCTCTCTCACACACAGACGTCTGATTTATGAACAAGTTAGGTTGCTGTTCATCAATTAATAGCTGAAGTTAACCTTCACTTACTGTCATGGCTGTAGTGGTCCCCGCCTCACTTTATAGTCACCCTTTCTTGACTTCAATGAAAATATATACTTGTTTTATAAAAAGTAAAATAAAGACCTTTCTTGACCTCATATTTAACTGTTGACAGCACTGTAACAGTAAAACTTGTAATTTCTAACCTACATTATTAATAAATGTAACTATTAAATTCTTTCTAATATTTTTCTAACATTTAAATTTTCTCTAAAGATTTTACTTGTCGAAATTATTATTATTTTAAGTAGTATTAGTAGTTGTAGTAAAAAAAAGGCTTCAAAACTGGACCTTTAATCTAGGGATGTTGTGAGGGGGGGACATCCTTGCCCCACGGCCCCATTCCATCTGGATTCGCCCCTGCTTTGGCATTTGAGCACAAAGAATGGATAACATTTATTTATGCAGAAAACAGGACCAGATTTACAGGTAAGAAAGTTTTATTGCGTTTTCACATCATGTGGTCCTCAGAAAGAGAGTTTAGGTGCATTTGAGTGGAAAACAGTGTTAGTTGTTAACGCGTCATGGAGGATCAGCCGTTTTAACGTGCAGATACGGAGCAGCTCAGCTCAGCTCTAAATAAAGGAGGAAAAAAGCATAAAAATGTCTGTAAAGCTCAGTGCAGGTGTGCTGTTGTCACTGCGCTTTAAGAGGTGAGGACGAGTCATAGCTGCTACCAAAAAAAAAAAAAACGCGGATGAAAAGCTCACAGCTCGCTTTACTTCGTAGAAAAAAAAAAAAAAAAAAAAAATCCGTAGGCCATCAGGCCGGTGTGCAATACTATCAGTCCAGCGGTGATTAGAAGTCACAGTTTATCTCAGTATTACAACCCCAATTCTAATCAATAAAAACAGAATACAATGATTTTCAAATCCTCTTCAACCTATATTCAATTGAACACACCACAAAGACAAGATATATAATGTTCAAACTGATAAACTTTATTGGTTTCATACAAATATTTGTTCATTTTGAAATGGATGCCTGCAACAGGTTTCTAAAAAGCTGGGACAGTGGTATGTTTCCCACTGTGTTACATCACCTTTCCTTCTAACAACACTCAATAAGCGTTTGGGAACTGAGGACACTAATTGTTGAAGCTTTGTAGGTGGAATTCTTTCCCATTCTTGCTTGATGTATGACTTCAATTGTTCAACAGTCCGGGGTCTCCGTTGTCGTATTTTGTTCTTCATAATGCACCACACATTTTCAGTGGGTGACAGGTCTGGACTGCAGGCAGGCCAGTCTAGTACCCGCACTCTTTTACTACGAAGCCACGCTGTTGTAACAAGTGCAGAATGTGGCTTGGCATTGTCTTGCTGAAATAAGCAGGGACGTCCCTGAAAAAGACGTTGCTTGGATGGCAACATGTGTTGGTCCAAAACATGCATGTACCTTTCAGCACTGATGGTGCCATCACAGATGTGTAAGTTGTCCATGCCATGGGCACTAACACACCCCCATACCATCACAGATGTGTAAGCTGTCCATGCCATGGGCACTAACACACCCCCATACCATGCTGGCTTTTGAACTTTGTGCTGGTAACAGTCTGGATGGTCTTTTTCCTCTTTTGTCCAGAGGACACGACGTCCATGATTTCCAAAAACAATCTGAAATGTGGACTCATCAGACCACAGCACACTTTTCCACTTTGCGTCTGTCCATTTCAAATGAGCTCGGGTCCAGAGAAGGCGGCGGCGTTTCTGGATGTTGTTGATGTAGCTTTCACTTTGCATGGTAGAGTTTTAACTTGCACTTGTAGATGTAGTGACGAACTGTGTTAACTGACAATGGTTTTCTGAAGTGTTCCTGATCCCACGCGGTAAGATCCTTTACACAATGATGTTGGTTTTTAATGCAGTGCCACCTGAGGGATCGAAGGTCACAGGCATTCAATGTTGGTTTTTGGCCTTGCCGCTTATGTGTAGAAAGTTCTCCAGATTCTCTGAATCTTCTGATTATATTATGAGGGAGTTTTTCCTTCCCACTGTAGCCAAGTGCTTGCTCACAGGGGGTCGTTTTGACCGTTGGGGTTTTACATAATTATTGTATGGCCTTGCCTTACAATATAAAGCGCCTTGGGGCAACTGTTTGTTGTGATTTAGCGCTATATAAAAGAATTGATTGATTGAAATTGATTGATTATGGGCTGTAGATGATGGAATCCCAAAATTCCTTCCAATTGAATATTGAGAAACATTGTTCTTAAATTGTTGGACTATTTTTTCACACATTTGTTCACAAAATGGTGATCCTCACCCCATTTTTGCTTGTGAACGGCTGAGCCTTTTGGGGCTGCTCCTGTTATACCCAATCATGACCCTCACGTGTCCTCAGTTCCCAAACACGTATTGAGTGTTGTTAGAAGGAAAGGTGATGTAACACAGTGGTAAACATACCACTGTCCCAGCTTTTTTGAAACGTGTTGCAGGCATCCATTTCAAAATGAGAAAATATTTGCACAAAAACAATAAAGTTTATCAGTTTGAACATTAAATATCTTGTCTTTGTGGTGTATTCAATTGAACATAGGTTGAAGAGGATGTGAAAATCATTTTATTCTGTTTTATTTACATTTCACACAACATCCCAACTTCATTGGAATTGAGGTTGTATATACACCATCATTTATGAACTAAAAAGCTGCTGTTTTTTTCACACGCTTTCAACCCTGCAGCTTAAACAACCGAAATACGCCCATTAATGCATTGATTGGCAGAGTAAAATACACGTAGTAATTTAAATTCTTACCTGTTAGTTTCAGTGGGATTCATCTGAATAAATAATCCACTTTTTTAATCCAAAACAATGTATAAACGTGAAGAGAAATCCCTCTGTACAGACAGATGCACCGTGAGAGCTCCTCTCCCCCACCGAGTCTTGGCAATTAAATTACAGCCACAGAAATAAAATAATGTCAAAATTAGTCCATTTTGTTTTTGTGTCGAGCGGATGGTAACAATCACTGTAACGTCCAAAGTGAACCTGAACTACACTACCCACAATGCTCCCTGCGTCAACCGGCCAATCACATTTTGCGCTTAATAATGATGTCATCAGCAAGCGACAGGCAGCCAGTCTGCTATAAACACACAACAGACTAAAATGTTTGATTTTAGCGTTTTGAAGATATATGTTATTTTGCTCGTAATTAGCTTTGCATGCTAACAATGCTAAAAGTTATCACATTTAATAGAATGCTTTGTGTTCATAATTTTGGAAAGTAACAAATGTTTAGAAGTAGGTACACAGTCCTGTTCTAATGAACAAGGTACTGTATGGATTGAATAAAGCCTATGGTGTGATATTGTTGCTATAATGTGCTGAAGGGATTTATCATGATGCCAAACAAATGAGAAAGTGTATGCTTATGTTTTGATGGGTGTTTAATTGATTTATGATGATTTTGAAATGATACAATATTATATGGTTTAATTAAGGATTGTAATATGTGCTTATGATGAATTGTACTGACCATGTGTAACTGCTGACGTGTTGTTGACTTCCTGTAGGTAAGCCCGGCATTGACCACTTTGAATAAAGTCATTATTGATGCCGGCATGATGCTTATGCTTTAATATGTTTAAAGATCTTATGTTTTGTTAAACTACACATAATCCTTTGGAAATGCTTTGTATGATTTATCATGTAATTGAAATAATGTTTCATTATTATTAATTGTTTAAATGTGTTATTGCTGTTGAATGAACTCTGATGTTACCTTTTTCTGATGACTCCCTGTGGAAATGTTTGACTCTCCTGACATATAGGAACTGAAACCTTCATCTGTGCTGATATTAGACCTGTGGTTTCTCGCTGTCTGTACAATGGCACACTAAAATTGAAGACACCTCCATATATGGACTGTTGAACAGGTTTAAACTGGTTTTAGGATCAGATGTCCAGCCAGACATCTGACTCAGCAATCCGTTTGCCCCATTCTCCCATGCCACTTCTCGAAGACCTTTCCCCCGCCAACTTCCAGAAGATCTCTCATGACCTCCTGGTCTCCCCCGGTTAACCAATCAGAAGACAATAACACCCCGACTGAACTGAATAGAACCAACCCTATAAAGATTGTGTGTTTCCAGCAAAGAACCTCGAATTTGTTAAGGATACCACCCTTCCCCACGTCCGAAAGGACCTGGAAGTGTTCCTTGCGTGTTCATGAATCGTGAGAGACACAAAAAACTCAGAATTCAATTTGCAATTATACAGACCTTAAAAGGTATACTGAAGAATACAGCAGAACAGATCAGAGGATGGTCATCATTCACCAAGCGCAGGGTGGGTTCAATGCACTTTATTACGCAACAACGATACCAACAGGTTGTGTGTTCAGCAAAGAACCTCGAATGGGGGGAAGAGAGTGTGCTCCAGGGGGACCACCAGCTGTTGGATGCTTTAACTGCGGTCAGCCTGGGCACTGGGCCAAGAACTGCCCTCACAGGCAACTACCACCACCCACCCAGCAGGGAGCGCCACAAGGAGCACCGCCACCCTCCCAAGGGAACCCCTTTTGGAACCAAGGGGGTCTGTTTCCTCAACAGGGAGGCCAGAGAACCCCAAGCATGGAGCCTTAGCCCCTCCAATGCTTTCTGTGGATGTGAATGAGCGTACTGTGGATTTTATGGTGGACACTGGTGCGACATACTCCACCCTGACAAAAACTGACTCCAAGTTGCCGCTGTCTGCAAGTTCAGTGAGAGTGATGGGGTTCTCTGGGAAACCTGTGGCTATACCATTGACTGTTCCAGTTCCGGTGTGCATGGGGATTCAAAAATTTATGCACCAGTTTCTTGCTTCTCCGGACTGTCCAGTGAATCTGCTGGGACGAGACATCATGGTCAAGTGTGGTGTGGAAGTATCCTGCTCTGATTGAGGAGCTGTGGTTAGTTTGAAAGATGGTCAGACTCTGACATGTGATGCCAACCTGGAGAATGGGATGTTCCTACTCCAACCTGATTCCACACCATCAGCAGCAACAGACCATGCTAAGATTTATTGGGGATTGCTCTGCCCAGAGACTGCAAAGACGTATGGCATCCTTTCTTTCTACACTCAATGGAAGCCCTGGATACAGTCTCTCCAACCCTATATTCACCCACCTGATCCTTTTCATGTCACCCTAAATTATACCAGACAGACTGATTTAGTCTATGATGAAGCCTTCGAGGAAGAGCTTGATCACACACATTGGTTTATTGTGTCCTCAGGTATTTTGGTGGGACAGGAAGGTGTGGTTGCAGTGGTGGACTTAGAGGAAGATCAGAAAGAGTGGTTTGCACTCTCAGAAACTTCTTACCCTCATATCTCACTGGCTTTGCATCCTGGCCATCAAGCCAATGAACTGGGTCCTATGACCAAAAGACTGAAGGCAGTCACTGATTGGCAACCTACTAGTTTACCCCAGGTGCAGTATTCACCATCATCTAAGGCGTATTGGATACCGCACGTGTTGCGTGATGTGGTCAGCTTGGAGAAACAGTTTTTGGAAAGACACCATGGTGCAGAACAAACTGACCATGAAAACACTGCCTCATTGCTGGAGACTCTGCCCTCGAAACTCTGGGCAGCCTCTTCAACAAATGTTGGTAGAATTCAAGCACCACCTGTCACATTTGAAGTGACACCAGGACCACCAGTGTGGATTCCACAATACCCAATCTCATCTACAGCAGCTCAAGGGATCAAAAATCCAACTGATGGGCTAATACAAGCAGGAGTACTTAGTGAGACACAATCTGACTGGAACACGCCAATCTTGCCTGTTCCAAAACCAAATTCTGACAAGTACTGTATGGTCTATGACCTACGAAGAATAAATGATAGAATCCAGACCAAATGTTTGCCAGTGCCGAATCCTTACACTGCACTTTCCTTATTGACACCACAGCACAAGTTCTTTACAGTAATTCACTTGGCTAATGCCTTCTTTTGCGTCCCTCTGTCTCCAGACTTACAACATATTTTTGCATTCACATATTTGGGAAAACAGTACACATACACATCACTGCCACAAGGCTTTGTTTTGTCTCCAGGTTTGTTCAACTATGCCCTCAAACAGCTCCTAAAGGATGTAGTACTTCCTTCTGGAGTTTTGTTGGTTCAATATGTTGATGACATTCTCATAGCTGCGGACACTGATCACTTATGTTTGGCCGCTACAAAAGTGGTTTTGAATGTCCTGGCTGAGAAGGGGTTTAAAGTAAGCAAGGACAAGCTTCAAGTGGCTAGGCCTCAAATCTCATTCCTGGGCAGAGTTGTTTCTGCAGCAGGGAAATCAATGTCGGCCTCTCATTTGGATTCTATCCTCCATTACAAAAAACCTGAAACAGTAACACATGCTGTCATTTTTGCGTTTAACTGGTTACAGCAGGAACTATGTAACATCTTACACTGAAAACACTGCATTGCTAAGGGGCATGGTCAAGGAACAGGGCCACAGAAATTTGAAAGCGAGACTAAATTGGACCACTGAAGCAGAAGCTCAGTTCATTCTGCTCAAACAACAGCTAGCACAGGGTACTTCATTGGCTGTTCCAAATTACAATGAACCATTTTTTATGGATGTTTCTGAAAAAGGAGGAACAATTAATGCTGTCCTTTTTCAGAAAAAGGGGGGAGAGAGGAAGGTACTGATGTACTACAGTTCAAAACCTGATTCAGTCGAACAAGGACAACCACCATGCACAAAACATGCAGCGGCAGTCGTTAAAGCCATCACGAGAACGGCACATGTAGTGATGTCACATCCATTGACAGTGTTAACCTCACATACGGTGGCATCTTATGTGTCATCAAAAGCATTTACAATGACAAATTTGAGACAAACCAGATTGGAGGCAATTTTGTTACAGCCACACATCACATTCAGCACAGAGGGAGTAAACATGGCAGATTCCATGGATCCTCTCCCACCACATAAATGTGAGGAAAAAGTAGAAACTGACGTGACTTTACTGATATGGGTCCAAACAACAGAGCTCAAGGGTACAGATACTTATTGATAGTTGTGGATGCATTCACTAAGTGGGCTGAAGCAATTCCAGCAAAAAAGGAAGATGCAGCAACTGTCTGCAAATTTTTGATCAATCAGTTCATCCCAAGCCATGGGTTCCCACGAGCAGTAAGATCTGATAATGGCTCTCATTTCAAAAATGAAGACTTGGCCAAAGTAGAACAAAGTCAATCAATTCAATCAATTTTTTTATATAGCGCCAAATCACAACAAACAGTTGCCCCAAGGCACTTTATATTGTAAGGCAAGGCCATACAATAATAATGTAAAACTCCAACGGTCAAAACGACCCCCTGTGAGCAAGCACTTGGCTACAGTGGGAAGGAAAAACTCCCTTTTAACAGGAAGAAACCTCCAGCAGAACCAGGCTCAGGGAGGGGCAGTCTTCTGCTGGGACTGGTTAGGGCTGAGGGAGAGAACCAGGAAAAAGACATGCTGTGGAGGGGAGCAGAGATCGATCACTAATGATTAAATGCAGAGTGGTGCATACAGAGCAAAAAGAGAAAGAAACAGTGCATCATGGGAACCCCCCAGCAGTCTACGTCTATAGCAGCATAACTAAGGGATGGTTCAGGGTCACCTGATCCAGCCCTAACTATAAGCTTTAGCAAAAAGGAAAGTTTTAAGCCTAATCTTAAAAGTAGAGAGGGTGTCTGTCTCCCTGATCTGAATTGGGAGCTGGTTCCACAGGAGAGGAGCCTGAAAGCTGAAGGCTCTGCCTCCCATTCTACTCTTACAAACCCTAGGAACTACAAGTAAGCCTGCAGTCTGAGAGCGAAGCGCTCTATTGGGGTGATATGGTACTACGAGGTCCCTAAGATAAGATGGGACCTGATTATTCAAAACCTTATAAGTAAGAAGAAGAATTTTAAATTCTATTCTAGAATTAACAGGAAGCCAATGAAGAGAGGCCAATATGGGTGAGATATGCTCTCTCCTTCTAGTCCCCGTCAGTACTCTAGCTGCAGCATTTTGAATTAACTGAAGGCTTTTTAGGGAACTTTTAGGACAACCTGATAAAAATGAATTACAATAGTCCAGCCTAGAGGAAATAAATGCATGAATTAGTTTTTCAGCATCACTCTGAGACAAGACCTTTCTGATTTTAGAGATATTGCGTAAATGCAAAAAAGCAGTCCTACATATTTGTTTAATATGCGCTTTGAATGACATATCCTGATCAAAAATGACTCCAAGATTTCTCACAGTATTACTAGAGGTCAGGGTAATGCCATCCAGAGTAAGGATCTGGTTAGACACCATGTTTCTAAGATTTGTGGGGCCAAGTATAATAACTTCAGTTTTATCTGAGTTTAAAAGCAGGAAATTAGAGGTCATCCATGTCTTTATGTCTGTAAGACAATCCTGCAGTTTAGCTAATTGGTGTGTGTCCTCTGGCTTCATGGATAGATAAAGCTGGGTATCATCTGTGTAACAATGAAAATTTAAGCAATACCGTCTAATAATACTGCCTAAGGGAAGCATGTATAAAGTGAATAAAATTGGTCCTAGCACAGAACCTTGTGGAACTCCATAATTAACTTTAGTCTGTGAAGAAGATTCCCCATTTACATGAACAAATTGTAATCTATTAGACAAATATGATTCAAACCACCGCAGCGCAGTGCCTTTAATACCTATGGCATGCTCTAATCTCTGTAATACAATTTTATGGTCAACAGTATCAAAAGCAGCACTGAGGTCTAACAGAACAAGCACAGAGATGAGTCCACTGTCCGAGGCCATAAGAAGATCATTTGTAACCTTCACTAATGCTGTTTCTGTACTATGATGAATTCTAAAACCTGACTGAAACTCTTCAAATAGACCATTCCACTACCCTTTCAAGAATTTTTGAGAGAAAAGGAAGGTTGGAGATTGGCCTATAATTAGCTAAGATAGCTGGGTCAAGTGATGGCTTTTTAAGTAATGGTTTAATTACTGCCACCTTAAAAGCCTGTGGTGCATAGCCAACTAACAAAGATAGATTGATCATATTTAAGATCGAAGCATTAAATAATGGTAGGGCTTCCTTGAGCAGCCTGGTAGGAATGGGGTCTAATAAACATGTTGATGGTTTGGATGAAGTAACTAATGAAAATAACTCAGACAGAACAATCGGAGAGAAAGAGTCTAACCAAATACCGGCATCACTGAAAGCAGCCAAAGATAACGATACGTCTTTGGGATGGTTATGAGTAATTTTTTCTCTAATAGTTAAAATTTTGTCATTACTAGTTAAAGTTAATGGAATACTCAGCTCAATAGAGCTCTGACTCTTTGTCAGCCTGGCTACAGTGCTGAAAAGAAACCTGGGGTTGTTCTTATTTTCTTCAATTAGTGATGAGTAGAAAGATGTCCTAGCTTTACGTAGGGCTTTTTTATAGAGCAACAGACTCTTTTTCCAGGCTAAGTGAAGATCTTCTAAATTAGTGAGACGCCATTTCCTCTCCAACTTACGGGTTATCTGCTTTAAGCTACGAGTTTGTGAGTTATACCACGGAGTCAGACACTTCTGATTTAAAGCTCTCTTTTTCAGAGGAGCTACAGCATCCAAAGTTGTCTTCAATGAGGATGTAAAACTATTGATGAGATACTCTATCTCCCTTACAGAGTTTAGGTAGCTACTCTGCACTGTGTTGGTATATGGCATTAGAGAACATAAAGAAGGAATCATATCCTTAAACCTAGTTACAGCACTTTCTGAAAGACTTCTAGTGTAATGAAACTTATTCCCCACTGCTGGGTAGTCCATCAGAGTAAATGTAAATGTTATTAAGAAATGATCAGACAGAAGGGAGTTTTCAGGGAATACTGTTAAGTCTTCTATTTCCATACCATAAGTCAGAACAAGATCTAAGATATGATTAAAGTGGTGGGTGGACTCAATTACTTTTTGAGCAAAGCCAATAGAGTCTAATAATAGATTAAATGCAGTGTTGAGGCTGTCATTCTCAGCATCTGTGTGGATGTTAAAATCGCCCACTATAATTATCTTATCTGAGCTAAGCACTAAGTCAGACAAAAGGTCTGAAAATTCACAGAGAAACTCACAGTAACGACCAGGTGGACGATAGATAATAACAAATAAAACTGGTTTTTGGGACTTCCAATTTGGATGGACAAGACTAAGAGACAAGCTTTCAAATGAATTAAAGCTCTGTCTGGGTTTTGGATTAATTAATAAGATGGAATGGAAGATTACTGCTAATCCTCCGCCCCGGCCCGTGCTACGAGCATTCTGACAGTTAATGTGACTCGGGGGTATTGACTCATTTAAACTAACATATTCATCCTGCTGTAACCAGGTTTCTGTTAGGCAGAATAAATCAATATGTTGATCAATTATTATATCATTTACCAACAGGGACTTAGAAGAGAGAGACCTAATGTTTAATAGACCACATTTAACTGTTTTAGTCTGTGGTGCAGTTGAAGGTGCTATATTATTTTTTCTTTTTGAATTTTTATGCTTAAATAGATTTTTGCTGGTTATTGGTAGTCTGGGAGCAGGCACCGTCTCTACGGGGATGGGTAATGAGGGGATGGCAGGGGGAGAGAAGCTGCAGAGAGGTGTGTAAGACTACAACTCTGCTTCCTGGTCCCAACCCTGGATAGTCACGGTTTGGAGGATTTAAGAAAATTGGCCAGATTTCTAGAAATGAGAGCTGCTCCATCCAAAGTGGGATGGATGCCGTCTCTCCTAACAAGACCAGGTTTTCCCCAGAAGCTTTGCCAATTATCTATGAAGCCCACCTCATTTTTTGGACACCACTCAGACAGCCAGCAATTCAAGGAGAACATGCGGCTAAACATGTCACTCCCGGTCCGATTGGGGAGGGGCCCAGAGAAAACTACAGAGTCCGACATTGTTTTTGCAAAGTTACACACCGATTTAATGTTAATTTTAGTGACCTCCGATTGGCGTAACCGGGTGTCATTACTGCCGACGTGAATTACAATCTTACCAAATTTACGCTTAGCCTTAGCCAGCAGTTTCAAATTTCCTTCAATGTCGCCTGCTCTGGCCCCCGGAAGACAATTGACTATGGTTGCTGGTGTCGCTAACTTCACATTTCTCAAAACAGAGTCGCCAATAACCAGAGTTTGATCCTCGGCGGGTGTGTCGTCGAGTGGGGAAAAACGGTTAGAGATGTGAACGGGTTGGCGGTGTATACAGGGCTTCTGTTTAGGGCTACGCTTCCTCCTCACAGTCACCCAGTCGGCCTGCTTTCCCGGCTGCTCGGGATCTGCCAGGGGGTAACTAACGGCAGTTAAGCTACCTTGGTCCGCACCGACTACAGGGGCCTGGCTAGCTGTAGAATTTTCCACGGTGCGGAGCCGAGTCTCCAATTCGCCCAGCCTGGCCTCCAAAGCTACGAATAAGCTACACTTATTACAAGTACCATTACTGCTAAAGGAGGCCGAGGAATAACTAAACATTTCACACCCAGAGCAGAAAAGTGCGGGAGAGACAGGAGAAGCCGCCATGCTAAATCGGCTAAGAGCTAGTAGCTACGCTAAGCTAGCGGATTCCTAAAAACACGCAAAGTGAATAATGTGTAAATAATTCAGAGGTGATTCAGCAGAAGGAGTGCTTTAGTTAAGGCACGTAAAGATTACACTGGGAAACAAATCGTAATCTAGATAACTAGATCAATCTAACTGCGCAGATTAAACAGCTAACAGATACAGCAAAACACCGCTGTGCTCCGGAACAGGAAGTGATACAATCGCAGTGAGAGCCAACCACCAGTAGAGGCAAGCAAGAGGCTTGCCTCTACTGGCAAGGATTAAACACACATACTGGGGATTAAACACAGATTTGGCTCAGTCTATCATCCACAGTCCCAAGGGCTGGTGGAAAGCGCAAACAGGACATTAAAAGAGAAGCTGGCCAGAATTTGCGCTGATTCTAATCTAAACTGGGTTCAGGCACTGCCAATAGCTTTAATGGCTATTAGAGCCTCAGTGAATAGCTTTACGGGTTTTACACCCTATGAGCTGTGCACTGGTCGTGCATTTCAGAATCCTGCTGCTATCGGCATAAGGGGGACGCCTCTTGATGTCAATGAAATACAACATTCTACCTATTATTCATTGCTAACTGCACTGGTAGCATCGCTCTCCTTGCAGGTCCAGCAACCAGAAGGGGACCCTCCATTGGGACCAGTGGGGAGCAAAGTCAAACCAGGAGAGTGGGTTTGGCTAAAGGTGGTGAAGCGTAAGTGGAAAGAGCCCAGGTGGACAAGTCCATTTCAAGTAGTAAAGGCTAATTCGCATTCTGTACAGGTGGCAACTAAGGAAGGTACTTGGTATCACCTGTCACAGTGTGCGCCAGCTCAGACTCCTGGAAGACATCTACAAGTCAGGCATGACTTAAAGGAGTTAAATTTTGACAAGGAGGAGTTGCAGGAAGCTTCTCAATCAAGTGGGGGCAGTTGATAGAACTGTGACAATACCTCTTGATAGGGAACAACTACAGCAAGATTTGGAGGATCGTCTTAGTGTCGGTCAATATAGTGGTGAGATTCATCTACTGATAGGATGAAAACTTTGGGCCTACTGCTTATAGTTACCTGTTGGGTAGGGGCAGATAAGATGCTGCAACAACAATGGTTAAAAAATAACGCATGGTACCAATTTACCAAATATACCACTAAAGGCATGGATTTGGAAAACTGCGTATTATGCATGCCTTCTACATTCCCATTTGAATATGTAGGAATTCCGGATGAAGATAGGATAGCGGAGTGCATCACTTCGCACTCGCAAAGCAGGTTCTAATGACACCAACAAGTCTCAGGGCATGGCGGAATGAGGGTTTCATATGATGTCTTTCACTCAATTCAATCGAGAAGACACAGACTTGGGAGATTAATTTTTTGTGTGTGCACTCCATTGTCCCTTACTAGTGGCCTACAGTCATCATGCACAAGATCCCTTTTTTCAACTATGCTCTGAAAAAGTTCAGATTAAGCCTAAGGCACCAAAATGAATCAGAATAAGAAAAGATATACCAGTCACTTGTTATAAACACAGGGGGCACGCTAAGATTGCGGTGGGCCAATTCCAAGGTAATTGCTCAGTCACTTTGGATCTAAATGCCCTAACGGAGTGTACTAAGGAGACAGGGGAAAAAGAGGTCGTGCATTTTTATTCTGTGAATTATACTACAGTTCTGAGTGTTTACGATTGGAATTGTACTTCAAGGCATGGTCTGAGGGAATGGATAACTCAGATGTCCAGACCAACCCCTGATTCGTATTGGATCTGTGGGGGTGATACTCTCCTAACTATGCTGCCTAGGCATTGGACAGGCACCTGTGCTCATGTAATGTTAGTACGAAAGGCAGTAATAATTCCTGACCCTCGAGTTTGGGAAGAAGGACCTTGCATGTCCTACCACAGGTCCAAACGAGCAGTAGTCCCTAATGAACACCCTGGAGTATTTATAGACAGCATTGGAGTCCCCCAGGGCATCCCGTCACAATATTTGGCCCGTGATCCAATAGCGGCAGGATTTGAATCAATGTTCCCATTAGTGGCCATTAACAAGAACGTGGCCTGGATTAATTATATATATTACAATCAACAGCGTTTTGTAGTGTTGTAATAATGTTTCATTATTATTAATTGTTCATTTCTGATGACTCCCTGTGGAAATGTTTGACTGGCTGTGAAATGTAAATTGTGAAATCCGAGGAAAATTTGCAGGGGCCCCAGAATTAAATTTTTATCTAATGATACTTTTTCATCATCTCCTGGAAGAACAAATCTCAAAATTAGTGGATATTTAAATGATCCTACATTCAACCTTTTACTTGAACTGTCAATGATGATGTTGAAATAACAGAATATGACGTGGAAGTAGGACCTGGAATGATTTTCCTTTTAATTGTAAACCAAATTATGCATTAACTCAGAACAATTAAACTACATGAAATTTATGAAGACTGAAAAGACTGTTACAGCATTTCAAAAACCACAGCTAAAGATTGTAGAATATTTGGAAAATCGTGGTAAAATACCAATAACATACCTTATAGTAAAACGTCAGGTATATGAGGTCTGTTAGAAAAGTATCCGACCTTTTTATTTTTTGCAAAAACCATATGGATTTGAATCACGTGTGATTGCATCAGCCAAGCTTGAACCTTCGTGCGCATGACAAAAACATCTGTAACAGTGGAATGTGCCGTTCATTTCCAAACTGGACGCTGTGTTGATCCGGGACGTCGTCTGACTAGCACAGAAATTGCGGAAGACGTGGACATCAGCACTTTTTCGGCACACTGAGACAGACGTGGAGGAATTCCGCACATCGAGACATTTCCGCATGGTGCAAAGCAACGCCGTGATGAAGCCTCACAGGACATGTTCTGGCATGTCCAGCTCATGCTCAATTTCTCAGGTTAGTCACACGACTGAAAAGCCACCAAAAGCTGTCTGAAAGCCATCTCAAAGCCGTCCTGTGAGACCAACACGGAGGTGGTTTTGTGCCGCGCCATGAGCGGCACGGTGGCGCATCCTTCCGCTCCTCTTTCCATGAAAAAAACTCCTGTAACAGTGGAATGTGCCGAAAAAGTCTTGATGTTCACGCCTTCTGCCTTTTTTTGTGGAAGTCAGACGAGGTCCCGGATCAACAAAGCCTTCACGTTGGAAATGATCTGGTTGTTTCAGGGGGGTGTCAGATTGTCGATCGGCGCTCGGAGTGCGCTGCGCTCTCAGACGCTGTGGGCGGTCTTTAAACCGGCTGGAGCACTCCTTAATCTGTGTAATCCCCACAAAATCGTCGCTGAAAGCCATATGAATTTTCCGAATGGTGTCCACCTGGAGGTCTCTCACAGTTTCTGGAAAAATTTGATGCAGCAAAGCTACAAATCGTTCAGACATTTATTCGCAATAAAAATCCGCCATGAGGGGTGGACCACTGCTCACACAAATCCTGCTCACAGGCGAATGACGCAACTGACAGGCGTGAAAAAACTCACGCATGTGCACGAAGGTTCAAGCTTGGCTGATGCAATCACACGTGATTCAAATCCATATGGTTTTTGAAAAAAATAAAAAGGTTGGATAGTTTTCTAACAGACCTCGTATTCTTGTGTAAATTCATGCAGCCTAAATCCATTCAAAGCCACAATGTCTTTTTTACAAAGAAAGTCTAGATTAGTGAAAAAAGTCACATAATCTTGTCTAAAATCCTGTTTGAACAGCAGAATATTTATTTTCCAGGGAGATAAAAATTCTTACCGTGTTTCCTGAGAGGGCACAGTTCACTTTTCCCGTTTCGTTTATCTTTCAGGTGTGTTGATGAAGCCAGCGACGATTCCACGGATTCTTGTCCTTATGAGACTTTTTCAAACAGTCTTTCTTGCCATCTTCTCTCTGTGCAACGTCGCTCCGTGACACAGACATGCTGCACAAATCTTCTTTTAAAAACTTGAAAGCTCATGTTACGTTTAGCTTAAGCGTTGCACAGGAGCCACACAGCGTTGCCGCAGCAACCAACCAGTCCTGCTTTACGACAACAGTCGTAACAGCTACACTCTGAGTGGCATTTTTCCTCCGCGAAACTCCGCAGATCCGAGGAAACTGATTTGTATCTGTAACACACAGATCAGTGTCCGCAGACTTATAAAACTTACACGATGTCGTAAAAAAAAAGAGAACGCTTTGCGATAATCATTTTAAAAACTCAGTGATGATCACAATTAAAGAGTACAACACTAACACCCCACCCTGCCTCCCCATGATGAAATCCGCAGATCCTGAGTTTTCACAGCCCTGTGACTCTCCTGACATATAGGAACTGAAACCTTCGTCTGTGCTGATATTAGAACTGTGGTTTCTCGCTGTCTGTACAATGGCACACTAAAACTGAAGACACCTCCACATATGGACTGTTGAACAGGTTTAACTGGTTTTAGGATCAGATGTCCAGCCAGACATCTGACTCAGCAATCCGTTTGCCCCAGACATTCCCCCCATGCCACTTCTTGAAGACCTTTCCCCCGCCAACTTCCCGAAGACCTCTCATGACCTCCTGGTCTCCCCCTGGTTAACCAATCAGAAGACAATAACACCCCGACTGAACTGAATAGAACCAACTCTATAAAGATTGTGTGTTTCCAGCATTCGAGGTTCTTTGCTGAACACACAACCTGTTGGTATCGTTGTTGCATAATAAAGTGTGTTGCATTGAACCCACCCTGCGCTTGGTGAATGATGACCATCCTCTGATCTGTTCTGCTGTATTCTTCAATATACCTTTTAAGGTCTGTATAATTGCAAATTGAATTCTGAGTTTTTTGTGTCTCTCACAATTCATGAACACGCAAGGAACACTTCCAGGTCCTTTCGGACGTGGGGAAGGGTGGTATCCTTAACAGTTTACAAAGTTTTTGACTGTTAAACTTTGCTCACTTTACCAAAAAAAAAAAAAAAAAGTTATTGGACTGAAAGTTAGCGGAACTAAATTTATCTGAAGATAACTGGTCTGATGATGGTTTTAAAACTTATCTGAAAAGCTAATCCGCTAACAAAAACATTAGCTTTGATAATTATCTGTTATCGGATTAGTTGAACTGTGCCAACCACTGCGTAAAACATGGATGAAAAACAACAGGAGTCAAACAGTTTTACAGTTTTCATGTTTCAGAGGTTGTGACTGTTTAAGCCTTATCAAGCATTTTAGCACAACTCCGCTACTTTAACACACAAACACAAAAATCGCATTTTAGATAATTCCATGACAGCTATTAAAACACTTCAATAAGACAAGTAACAAACAGGTGTGTAACTGAGCAACAGAAAAGAATAAATGAAAGGAGATCTTTATCTTTCACCGTTCTGTGCTCAAATCAGTATTAATTTCCAGAATCCCAATATTTGGTGGTATTTTTCATTGGTACTTCTTAAAAATATATATTTCTGAACTGGCACTAATGAGAATAATACTATCACTCTTAATTCAAGCTACTGTATGAAAGTTCTGAACATGGGAGCAAATGCTATATCTATCCTACATCAATGTGCTTTTCAAATTGACCGTCTAACTCTTGGCCTCGGCTTGTGTGTCATACATCACACTGACAAAATGAGGAACCTTGGGGTAATTTTTGATCCTATGTTGTCCTTTGACCTCCACATTAGAAATATTACAAGGACTGCTTTCTTCCACCTGTGAAACACAGTGTTCCCTCGCTATATTGCGGTTCACCTTTCGCGGCCTCGCAGTTTCACAGATTTTTTTTTTGTGCAATTTTGCATGCTTCTTCGTCTTTTTTTTTTTTTTTTTTTTTACAGCGCATTGTGTTCTGTGTCCTCATCAGGTGGGCCGGTCGGCATCACTGCGATTGCTCTCACTGCCTCCGATGCGCAGCGGGCCACTCACATCGCCCCACTGTCTGCTGTGCAGAGTTGCGGCCAAAATCTGGCAACAGGTCCAGAGACTACGCTCGCTGTTTTGATGCAGAGCGCTTCAGCAGCCCGCAGTGCTGCATGCTCTCGGTAACCGCAGCCGCAGAGCTCCGTGGCCACTGAGAGAAGTTTGTATCTTTTAATGACTTGGATTCTTTGCGGGTCCCGCATCCGTCCTGCAACGGTAACACCGGAGGCAGTGAGCGAAGAAAGAGCACGCACATTGTGTTCTGCATGTCTGTTTATAAGAATCTTCTCGCCCAGATGAAAAAAGAGCACCAACAACTACCCATAACTGTGTTCTTCACTCGGAAAAAGACACCTGCAGCGAGGTGACATTCAGTGGAAAAACACGCCGCGGAGCGGCGCCACAACAAAGAGGCGCAATCAGAGGAACTGTGAAATAATGGTGAGTCAATATTAATAATTTCTTATGTGTCCAACCTTGTAGGTTGATCGTTAAAATTGAATTTGTTAGTTCTAAAAGCCATCATAATTATTTATAGGAAAATATTCTATTTTTATTTCTCAAACAAATGTTTGGGCCTGAAAACAGGTTTTGATCTTTGGTTTCATTCTATAATACTGGACTTATTTTTCTTTGAACTTTGAGAGTGTTTACACAGGAGAGAAAAGCGAGAAAATGTTAATGCCTGTTTGAGAAAAGTGTATAAAGTGTGTAGTGAGGGGTTTTACAGCCTTAAAACATCTATAATAATTGTCAAAAAATAACGCTTACGACTTCACGGATTTCGCCTATTGTGGGCTATTTTTAGAATGTAACTCCCGCAATAAACAAGGGACCACTGTATAGTGAAGGTTCGTCCCATCCTGTCTATGGCTGATGCCGAGACCCTGATTCATGTGTCTCTTCTAGATTGGACGACTGCAATGTTCTATATTCTGGTTTACCACAGTCCAGCATTAGGGCTCTCCAACTGGTTCAAAATGCTGCTGCCAGACTTTTTACAGGAAGCAGAAAGTTTGACCACATTACACCCATTTTGGCGTCTCTTCACTGGCTTCCTGTCCCAGTGAGATCAGATTTTAAGGTTCTGCTACTAGTCTATAAAATTGTTCATGGACTGGCACCTTACTTAGCTGACCTAATTAAACCTTACGTACCGGCCCGGGCTTTGCCCTCTCAGGGTGAAGGACTACTTTTTGTCCCTAGGGTGCATAAGAAGTCTGCAGGTCACAGAGCTTTCTCTTATCCTGCCCCTGTTTTGTGGAATGATCTCCCTGCATCAATAAAACAGTCAGATTCTGTGGAGACTTTCAAGTCCAGACTTAATGGGGATAGAGAATCAAAATCATCTTTTTCATGTTTTTGGTGTTAGTTCAGAGTCTCCCCGCTGTGGGGAAAACACACGAAGTGCCAGCAAGTTTCAGAACCTCTGTTTCAAGTATTTCTCCTTTTTTGAATTGCCCCTAGAAAACAGGCCAATCCGTTTTTGAGACAAAACTTACATCACTTTTTCACCATTCGCCCCCCCCCCCCACACACACACACACCCACACCCACACCCACCCCCTTTCACACACGCCCTTTCGAAATTAATTATTCATAAGGTTGTGCCCACCCATTTGTAACACTCAAAGAGAAGCAATGGTGAGCTACAGGTGTGCTTTCCCAGGCTGTTTTAGCGGACTACGATCTTCCCACGGAAAGCAATGTACGCGATCACTGGCTTTTATTCATTTTTAACCGCATCCCCAGTACATACAACCGCCGACTATTTCTTTGCTCTGCGCATTTCACGGAGGACTGTTTCACAAACCTTGCACAATTTCGAGCTGGCTTCAGTCTGTTGTGTGGGCCACTGAAGAGGAGGTACTGCTGGCCCACCACCACAAGATGGCGCCCTGCTTGAAGTGCGGGCTTCAAGCACGAGAGGGCGTCGGCTTTGCTGGAGGTGACAGCTGTCATTAATCAACACAAACTGTCACCCATCACCACCACTACAAAGACCGGACTGCAACTCCACCTCCTCGCCGAGAAATCAACTACCATTCAGGTAATTTCTCTGCTGACTGACACTTTGTGTGTAATAACCTGAACTTCTGTTGCAGCCGTTTTCCTGGAGTGTGTCCTTATCTGAGGGATTGGCGTTTGGTGTGACAGCGACGGCTTCGCCTCACACCCCAACCCAGATAAGTGGCTGACCAGGAGCTGCACGAGTGTGTGTGATTGGAGGTGGAGGTTTTCCCTCCTTTACTTAATACAGACTGTGGGATTACTGAGTGTGCGAACTCACTCATCTGGACTGTCTCTGTTCTCTGCCAGCAGTACCGGGTCTGACTGCTGAAGACAGCGGCCACCTGGGGCGCAGGGCTTGGCGGCTCCGGTGTTCTTCAGCTCCGTTGGTGTTGGAAGCTGTGTGGGGATCCAGCTCTTCTCTGTCCAGGCGTCTTCTATCGTCGAGCCTGCCCACACGTCACCTGGTGTATGATTGACAGTCCACCATATTGTTATTGTCTGTACGTTGTTGTGCGATTCACAACATTAAATTGTTACTTTTTGGCTTATCCATTGTCCGTTCATTAACGCCCCCTGTTGTGGGTCCGTGTCACGACACTTTCACAACAGGATTTCTCGGCCAGCGTCATGGATCCCGAGGGGCGTCAACCATCGCTTGAACAGCCAATGGGAGAGCGAGGTGCACAGGCAGGAGGCGTGGTGGGTGAGCTGCAACACATCTTAACCGCCTTTGCCACTCGGTTGGACTTAGTTACCGAGCAGAGCAGTGTTCTCAATCGCAGGATAGAGGCTCTCACCGCCCAGGTGGAAGCGCATGATCAGGGCGCTGCTGCAGCACCTCCTCCTGCTGACCGTGTGCCAGAAACAGACATTCCGCTGGTCGTTCAACGACCCCCCCCACCTTCCCCTGAAGCATACATAAGCCCTCCGGAGCCGTACGGAGGCTGTGTGGAGACGTGCGCGGACTTCTTGATGCAGTGCTCGCTCGTCTTTTCACAGCGTCCCGTCATGTACGCGTCAGACGCCAGCCGGGTGGCTTACGTTATAAACTTGCTTCGAGGAGATGCACGCGCCTGGGCTACGGCGCTTTGGGAGCAGAATTCACGGCTCCTAACGGTTTATACTGAGTTTGTGAGGGAGTTCCGACAGGTGTTCGACCACCCTCATAGAGGCGAGACCGCTTCAAGTGTGCTGCTGTCGATAAGACAGGGGTGTCGGAGCGCGGCAAAGTATGCAGTCGACTTCCGCATCGCGGCAGCGCGAGCCGGCTGGAATGCTGTTGCGCTCCGCGCCGCCTTTGTAAACGGACTGTCTCTGGTCCTCAAGGAGCACCTGGTGGCGAAGGACGAGCCGCGGGATTTAGATGGGCTTATCGACCTGGTTATATGGTTAGACAACCGATTAACAGAACACCGACGGGAGCGAGACGAAGGGCGTGGTCAGGCACAAGCCGTCCCTCTTCCTCCCGGGTCTGAAAGGGAGCCGACTTCCCCACGCTCCACTGCCAGGGCTCTCCACGTGACAACAGCTCCCCCTGCTGACGTTGCTATGGAAACGAGCAGGGCCAAAAAACGATCAGATCAGAGACAAAGGAGGCTGATCCGTGGAGAGTGTTTTCTCTGTAGCTCAACTGAGCACACACAGAGAGAATGCCCCAAACGATCAAAACAGCAGCACTCGTCCTTAGAGACTGGGCTAAGGGTGGGTCACAATACCCACGCGGGGAGACCCCGTAAATCTGCACGAATCCCAGTCACGATCCTGAGTGAGGATTTAATCCTTCACGCCGCAGCACTGGTGGACACGGGGTCGGAGGGAAATCTGCTGGATAGCAGATGGGCAAAGGAGGTCGGGCTCCCTCTAGTGGCCTTACCGTCACCATTGTCGGTGCGGGCACTAGATGGCACCCTTCTTCCACTAATCACACACCAGACTCAGCCAGTGACATTGGTGGTGTCTGGGAATCACAGGGAGGAGATTGTGTTTTATGTAACACCTTCTACCTCCCGAGTGATATTGGGTTTTCCATGGGTGTTAAAACACAATCCCCGGATTGATTGGCCGTCTGGGGTTGTGGTTCAGTGGAGCAAAACCTGCCACCGGGAGTGTTTAGGATCCTCGGTTCCACCCGGTGTGACAGCTAAGGAGGAGGTTTTAGTCCCCCCCAATCTGGCGGCGGTGCCAGCCGAGTACCACGACCTTGCTGACGTCTTCAGCAAGGATCTGGCACTCACGCTGCCCCCCGCACCGTCCGTACGATTGTGCCATTGATTTGATACCGGGCGCTGAGTACCCGTCCAGCAGGCTGTACAACCTCTCACGTCCGGAACGCGAATCAATGGAGACCTACATCCGGGACTCGTTAGCTGCCGGGTTGATCCGGAACTCCACCTCCCCGATGGGTGCTGGTTTCTTTTTTGTGGGCAAGAAGGACGGCGGATTCCGTCCATGCATTGATTACAGAGGGCTGAACGAGATCACGGTTCGTAACCGATACCCGTTACCCCTGTTGGATTCAGTGTTCACGCCCCTGCATGGAGCCCAAATTTTCACGAAATTGGATCTTAGGAATGCTTATCACCTGGTTCGGATCCGGGAGGGAGACGAGTGGAAGACGGCATTTAACACCCCGTTAGGTCACTTTGAGTACCTGGTCATGCCGTTCGGCCTCACCAATGCGCCCGCGACGTTCCAAGCATTGGTTAATGACATCTTGCGGGACTTCCTGCATCGGTTTGTCTTCGTATATCTAGACGATATACTCATTTTTTCTCCGGATCCTGAGACCCATGTTAAGCATGTACGTCAGGTCCTACAGCGGTTGTTGGAGAACCGGCTGTTTGTGAACGGCGAGAAGTGTGAGTTCCACCGCTCTTCTTTGTCCTTCTTGGGGTTCATCACCTCCTCCAACTCCGTCGCCCCTGATCCGGCCAAGGTTGCGGCGGTGAGAGATTGGCCCCAACCAACGAACCGTAGGAAACTACAACAGTTCCTCGGTTTTGCAAATTTCTACCGGAGGTTCATCAAGGGTTACAGTCAGGTAGTTAGCCCCCTGACAGCCCTGACCTCCACAAAAGTCCCCTTCACCTGGTCGGATCGGTGCGAAGCCGCGTTTAGGGAGTTGAAACGCCGGTTCTCAACTGCACCAGTTCTGGTGCAGCCCGATCCCAAGCGCCAGTTTATTGTTGAAGTGGATGCCTCTGACTCAGGGATAGGAGCCGTGCTATCCCAGAGCGGGGAGTCCGACAAGGTTCTCCATCCATGTGCCTACTTTTCCCGCAGGTTGACCCCAGCTGAATGGAACTATGACGTCGGCAATCGGGAACTTCTTGCGGTGAAGGAGGCTCTTGAAGAGTGGAGACACCTGTTGGAGGGAGCGTCGGTACCATTGACAGTTTTCACGGACCATCGGAACCTGGAGTACATCCGGACCGCGAAGCGTCTGAACCCCAGGCAAGCCCGCTGGTCGCTGTTCTTCGGGCGTTTTGACTTCCGGATCACCTACCGCCCCGGGACAAAGAACCAACGATCTGATGCCCTGTCCCGGGTGCACGAAGAGGAGGTCAAGACCGAGCTGTCAGACCCCCCTGACACCATCATCCCCGAGTCCACTGTCGTGGCCGCCCTTACCTGGGACGTGGAGAAGACCGTCTGGGAGGCCCTGACACGGAGCCCGGACCCGGGGACCGGTCCGAAGAACAAACTGTACGTCCCACCAGAGGCCAGGGCTGCGGTCCTTGACTTCTGTCACGGTTCCAAGCTCTCCTGTCACCCAGGGGTGCGAAGAACCGTGGCAGTGGTCCGGCAGCGCTTCTGGTGGGCGTCTATGGAAGCCGACGTCCGGGAGTATGTCCAGGCCTGCACCACCTGCGCCAGGGGCAAAGCTGACCATCACAAGGCCCAAGGCCTCCTCCAGCCTCTGCCAGTGCCTCGTCGCCCCTGGTCTCATATCGGCCTGGACTTTGTCACGGGCCTCCCGCCGTCCCAGGGAAACACCACCATCCTAACGATAGTGGACCGGTTTTCCAAGGCGGCCCACTTCGTGGCCCTCCCGAAGCTCCCGACGGCCCAGGAGACTGCAGACCTCCTGGTCCACCACGTCGTGCGTCTGCATGGGATTCCATCGGACATTGTCTCGGATCGTGGTCCTCAGTTCTCCTCCCAGGTCTGGCGGAGTTTCTGTAGGGAACTGGGGGCCACCGTCAGTCTCTCGTCTGGGTACCACCCCCAGACGAACGGGCAGGCAGAGCGGACAAACCAGGAACTGGAGCAGGCCCTCCGTTGTGTGACCTCCGCACACCCGACGGCCTGGAGTGACCATCTGGCCTGGATCGAGTACGCTCATAATAGCCAAGTCTCGTCTGCCACCGGCCTCTCCCCATTTGAAGTGTGTTTGGGGTACCAGCCCCCATTGTTCCTGCTAGTGGAGGGAGAGGTCGGGGTGCCCTCGGTCCAGGCCCATCTGAGAAGGTGCCGTCGGGTGTGGCGTACCGCCCGCTCTGCCCTGCTCAAAGCCCGGACGAGGGCCAAGAACCATGCAGACCGCCGGCGTGCCCCGGCCCCTGCGTACCAGCCTGGGCAGGAGGTTTGGCTTTCTACAAAGGACATTCCCCTGCAAGTGGAATCCCAAAAGTTGAAGGACAGATACATCTGACCTTTCCCTATCCTCAAGGTCCTCAGTCCAGCCGCAGTGAAGCTGAAGCTGCCAGCTTCACTGCGGATCCACCCAGTTTTCCATGTGTCCCACATCAAACCTCACCACGTGTCACCCCTCTGTGCCCCCGGACCGGCGCCGCCTCCTGCCCGGATCATCGACGGGGAGCCGGCTTGGACCGTGCGCCGGCTCCTGGACGTCCGTCGGAAGGGCCGGGGGTTCCAGTATTTGGTGGACTGGGAGGGGTATGGACCCAAAGAACGCTCCTGGGTGAAGAGGAGCTTCATCCTGAACCCGGCCCTCCTGGCCGACTTCTACCGGCGGCACCCGGACAAGCCTGGTCGGGCGCCAGGAGGCGCCCGTTGAGGGGGGGGTCCTGTTGTGTGGGCCGCTGAAGAGGAGGTACTGCTGGCCCACCACCACAAGATGGCGCCCTGCTTGAAGTGCGTGCTTCAAGCACGAGAGGTCGTCGGCTTTGCTGGAGGTGACAGCTGTCATTAATCAACACAAGCTGTCAGCCATCACCACCACTACAAAGACCGGACTGCAACTCCACCTCCTCGCCGAGAAATCAACTACCATTCAGGTAATTTCTCTGCTGACTGACACTTTGTGTGTAATAACCTGAACTTCTGTTGCAGCCGTTTTCCTGGAGTGTGTCCTTATCTGAGGGATTGGCGTTTGGTGTGACAGCGACGGCTTCGCCTCACACCCCAACCCAGATAAGTGGTTGACCAGGAGCTGCACGAGTGTGTGTGATTGGAGGTGGAGGTTTTCCCTCCTTTACTTAATACAGACTGTGGGATTACTGAGTGTGCGAACTCACACTCATCTGGACTGTCTCTGTTCTCAGCCAGAGGTACCGGGTCTGACTGCTGAAGACAGCGGCCACCTGGGGCGCAGGGCTTGGCGGCTCCAGTGTTCTTCAGCTCCGTTGGTGTTGGAAGCTGTGTGGGGATCCGGCTCTTCTCTCTCCAGGCGTCTTCTATCGTCGAGCCTGCCCACACGTCACCTGGTGTATGATTGACAGTCCACCATATTGTTATTGTCTGTACGTTGTTGTGCGATTCACAACATTAAATTGTTACTTTTTGGCTTATCCATTGTCCGTTCATTAACGCCCCCTGTTGTGGGTCCGTGTCACGTCACTTTCACAACACAGTCGGCATTTAATACTCAGTAGAGGGTCAGTTCCGACTCTGCGACAAAATCAACCCCAGCAATCAGTACAGCCTGTGAGTATCACATTTTCTTTTGTTTTAAATTTGTGTTGCGCCATATTCCTGTTGTAAGAATTGCAGGTTAGAATGGCACGTTAGCTCTGGTTTGTTCCTCTAAAGGGAATGAGCTAACCCCTTAGCAGCTAGGGATATGTATCGAGAACCGGTTCCTTTTGGGTATCGTTAAGAAATTACTTGATCCACCGACATCAATAAGCTTTGTGCTTAACGATTATGTTACCGGTCCTTCAGAGTGGCCGTTGTTTTGGGGGGTGTTTGTCAGGAAAATGATCATTTCTGTATTGATTACAGACCTTGCAGCCGGTCCGTAAACAACTTTTCTGCAGCACGGCTTTGCTTTGAACCTTGAACCAATTGAAGCCGTGCTTCGCAGATTGAAGCAATGCTTCGATTATTCTTACTTTCTTTCGCTTAATTTTCCCCTGCTAAAACCCTAAAGAGCATACGTCTGTGAGTATTATTTACCTTTTCTATGTTAAACCGACCTGTTACATTCTTCTGAAACAGTTGATAGATGTATTTTATAACTTAAAAACGGGAGCGATGCTAACGCATTAGCGTGTCTATGGCATTTTCAATGTTAAAAGTTAGCATTGCAGCTGTCACCACGTTCGGGTGCATTTGTTTTCAAATTGTAATATTTCTTAAATTTATTTTTGTTTATATATTAATAATCTAATGATTATTATATACAATTTTAGAGAAAGAGGCAAAAAAAAAACCTGAATAGAAACACAACAGAAAATATAAAAGCAATGAAAATAAATAAATAATGCTTTCTTTTCAGTGAGAGCAAGGGCAGCCAATCAAACAACGGCAACCGATCAGCGCCAACACCTACGTGCATTTCATAATGAGATTGCCAAATAAGCTCTGAAACGACGCCATTAAAGGCAAACGAGGCATTCTAAACCCAGCATAGTAACATAGCTGTTTCAGAGAGCCTTTTAGGAAGATTCTGAGCCATTACAGACCCAACCAATTTTTTGGGGGCTACATATCACATCACAGAACAAGGATTAATGCCCCATTCAACCTCTCTCTATCACCTTTAAGACACTTATTTTCCCTTTCGTATGGCTAGCATACTGGCATAGTACATTACTATGCTTTCTAACCTAATAAATTCATATTATTAGTAAAGGAGCATGCTGGGGCCTCAACTTTATCTAAAGTCTGGGTCTTTTAGTGAAGCTTAGGGCTAGTGGCCGGCGATCACCTTAGTATTTCTTCTGTTTGTTTTTCTGATGCCTGATTCTGTTTGAGGTGCAGCTCCATCCAGAGATGGGGGTCGTGGCTTCTTCTGCAAGCCTCCTGTCCTGTGCACCAACATGGCCTAAGCAAAGGGTCACCCCTTTGAGTCTGGTCTGCTTGAGGTTTCTTCCTCAGAGGGAGTTTTTTCTTACCACTGTTGCCTGTGTTCTGGCTCTGGGGGTTGGTAAGGTTAGACCTTACTTCTGTGAACCGCCTTGAGGCAACTTTGTTGTGATTTGGCGCTATATAAATAAAAGTGCATTAAATTAATTTTAACCTTTTAAACATTATTTATGACCTATGCACAACATTAAATGGTGTTAAGTGTAATTCAAACTAATGAAATATAACATTTTAATTGGCTCAAGTTGTGGCTCTCACAATAGATGGAAAACACCACAAATCTTTATTTATTTAATTTTATTCTGCATTGCATAGGCCTATTTGAGAAGGGCACATTATATGGGGAAAATGGCCCATTACTTAAGGCACTGAGGGACATTAGCCCGTACCACCCTTTTGAAATATAAATCACACATTTCAGATATTTAATATTTTTCTTAATATTTCAATTGCAATGTTGAATATTCTTGAGAATTAAACATTCATTGCTTTTGGAAGGATTTTTATGCTTTATTATTGTATCAGTGGCATAAATGTTGGGAAAGTGTAAGTACACGGACCCACAACAGGGGGCGCAAATGAACGGACAATGAAGAAAGTCAAATAACAAAGCTTTACTGTTGTGAACACGCACAACAAACACAACAAATTACAATTTCGGTCACAAGTCGAATTCCAACGGTGTCGTGTGGGCAGGCTCGACGATAGGAGACGTCTGTCCAAGTCGAACCGGAACCACCCGATTTCCTCCGCCACCGAACCCCAGGAATACTGGAGCCGCCAAGTCCCGAACTCCCAGGTGGTCACTGCCTCCGCTCATCGGATCCGGTACTGCTGGCGAGGAACAGAAACAGTCAGATGTGGGTGCGGCTGCACCCAACAACACGTGGGGTGGAAAACACCACCTCCACCTCTAATCAGACACAACACTGTAATGTAGGAATAAGAGTACTTATCCAAATACGTCCTTCTCAGTCTTCAGTTGTTTTACACACACGCAACAAGGTATTAATCCGTATGGCTGGCTGAGTTCGTTACCTCCTTGGTAGAGCGATATCTCGGCAATGAGGTGGAGATGCCGTCCAGCTGATATACCCCTCCGCTGATGGATGTCAGCTGTCTCAGTTGATAGGTGACGGCTGTCACCTTGGCTGCTCCTGTGAGGCGGCAGCGCCCTCTGGTGCCTGGAGCCCGCACTCCAGGCAGGGCGCCCTCTGGTGGTGGTGGGCCAGCAGTACCTCCTCTTCAGCGGCCCACACAACAATAAAATGGTCTTAAAAATACACTGATGATGATATTATTTTTTGTGATATTTCTGAGGCAACATATCATCAAACAAAATTTACTATAATGACAGACTGAATGCTACATTTCATTATTGGGTGATTCTTAGACTACGGGCACTTATTATGTCCTTTGATCATATTGTATGAAAAACAGAAAAAAAGGGAAATTTCACACTTTTATAGTTATCTTTACAATGAAAGTGTGTTAAGAAATTTGTTCTAGTAGTCTATGATGACTTTTTCACCTTTTTTCAGCATCATTATATGCAAATATTGCTGTTTTGTGCTTGTCCCACACCCAGACTTTTGATCTTCAATGATAACAATGAATGGTAAAGAAACATTTTTTCTAATGTTTTAAAATATCTCTGAATAAAATATCAGTAAAATAATCAAAACATAATTGGGTATTCAATGTCATACAACTGTTGTGATTTTTTTAAACAAAATGTAGTTGTCCCACACTATTGCCGTAATTTCCACCACAACACTGTAATGTCCCTAAACAGTTTGTATGAAAGATTGTTTGGGTAGTTCCTATGGAGATAAACAGTGACATCAGAGCACATGTATAGAGCGCCAAATCACAACAAACACTTACCCCAAGGCGCTTTATATTGTAAGGCAATGGTGTGATGGAAATTACATTTACAAGGCCAATAGTGCCCGTAGTTAAAGAATCACCCTATTATGTAAGACATAAAATTAAGAACCTTATGGTCCTTTCTATGAACTACAACCCCTGGCAAAAATTATGGAATCACCGGCCTCAGAGGATGTTCATTCAGTTGTTTAATTTTGTAGAAAAAAAGCAGATCACAGACATGACACAAAACTAAAGTCATTTCAAATGGCAACTTTCTGGCTTTAAGAAACACTATAAGAAATCAGGAAAAAAAATTGTGGCAGTCAGTAACGGTTACTTTTTTAGACCAAGCAGAGGGAAAAAAATATGGAATCACTCAATTCTGAGGAATAAATTATGGAATTATGAAAAACAAAAGAACGCTCCAACACATCACTAGTATTTTGTTGCACCACCTCTGGCTTTTATAACAGCTTGCAGTCTCTGAGGCATGGACTTAATGAGTGACAAACAGTACTCTTCATCAATCTGGCTCCAATTTTCTCTGATTGCTGTTGCCAGATCAGCTTTGCATGTTGGAGCCTTGTCATGGACCATTTTCTTCAACTTCCACCAAAGATTTTCAATTGGATTAAGATCCGGACGATTTGCAGGCCATGACATTGACCCTATGTGTCTTTTTGCAAGAAATGTTTTCACAGTTTTTGCTCTATGGCAAGATGCATTATCATCTTGAAAAATGATTTCATCATCCCCAAACATCCTTTCAATTGATGGGATAAGAAAAGTGTCCAAAATATCAACGTAAACTTGTGCATTTATTGATGATGTAATGACAGCCATCTCCCCAGTGCCTTTACCTGACATGCAGCCCCATATCATCAATGACTGTGGAAATTTACATGTTCTCTTCAGGCAGTCATCTTTATAAATCTCATTGGAACAGCACCAAACAAAAGTTCCAGCATCATCACCTTGCCCAATGCAGATTCGAGATTCATCACTGAATATGACTTTCATCCAGTCATCCACAGTCCACGATTGCTTTTCCTTAGCCCATTGTAACCTTGTTTTTTTCTGTTTAGGTGTTAATGATGGCTTTCGTTTAGCTTTTCTGTATGTAAATCCCATTTCCTTTAGGCGGTTTCTTACAGTTCGGTCACAGACGTTGACTGCAGTTTCCTCCCATTCGTTCCTCATTTGTTTTGTTGTGCATTTTCGATTTTTGAGACATATTGCTTTAAGTTTTCTGTCTTGACGCTTTGATGTCTTCCTTGGTCTACCAGTATGTTTGCCTTTAACAACCTTCCCATGTTGTTTGTATTTGGTCCAGAGTTTAGACACAGCTGACTGTGAACAACCAACATCTTTTGCAACATTGCGTGATTTACCCTCTTTTAAGAGTTTGATAATCCTCTCCTTTGTGTTGTGTGGGCCGCCAGAAGAGGAGGTACTGCTGGCCCACCACCAGAGGGCGCCCTGCCTGAAGTGCGGGCTTCAGGCACGAGAGGGCGCTGCCGCCTACAGGAACAGCGAGGTGACAGCTGTCACTCATCAACCATGACAGCTGTCACCGATCATCTGCATCACACCTGGAATAACAGCAGGAAGTCACCTCCACCACATCGCCGAGATATCGACTTCAGTGAGAGGTAATATCCTCAGCCATTTGTGGTTACCTTATAATCTGTATATTGTGAGTGTTTGCAGGAGTACCGGTCCCTTGTTTTGTGGAAGCTGAGTGAGTGCAGGACGGCACTCTTTTCCTCTGAGGGATCACTGCATACTCATCAGAATATTGAGTGAGAGGTGGAGGTGGAATTCCCACCATTATTGTTACAGGGTGTACACACACCCACACTTGACTGTCTTTGTTCTCCGCCAGCAGTACCAGTACCAACACGCTGAGACGGTGGCCACCTGGGGACTTCGGGACTTGGCGGCTCCAGTATCCTTCGGGTTCGGTGGCGGTGGAAATCGTGTGGTTCCGGTTCGTCTCCAGACGGGCGTCTCCTATCGTCGAGTCTGCCCACACGACACCTTTATTGATTGACTTGTATCCATTCTGTAATCTGCTGTGTTTGGTTGTGGCATTCACAACAGTAAAGTGTTCTAATTTAACTCCTTCTATTGTCCGTTCATTTACGCCCCCTGTTGTGGGTCCGTGTCACTACACTTTCCCAACACTTTGTTTCAATTGACATCTCTCGTGTTGGAGCCATGATTCATGTCAGTCCACTTGGTGCAACAGCTCTCCAAGGTGTGTTCACTGCTTTTTAGATGCAGACTAAAGAGCAGATCTGATTTGATGCAGGTGTTAGTTTTGGGGATGAAAATTTACAGGGTGATTCCATAATTTATTCCTCAGAATTGATTCCATATTTTTTTCCATCTGCTTGGTCTAAAAAAGTAACCGTTACTGACTGCCACAATTATTTTTCCTGATTTCTTATAGTGTTTCTTAAAGCCAGAAAGTTGCCATTTGAAATGACTTTAGTTTTGTGTCATGTCTGTGATCTGCTTTTTTTCTACAAAATTAAACAACTGAAGGAACATCCTCCGAGGCCGGTGATTCCATAATTTTTGCCAGGGGTTGTACAAACAGGACTGTGACAGTCAGCTCTCTGGCTTAAAATATTCAACTTGATTCTTCTTGAAAATATTAAAAATATTCGACTTGATTCTTTAGTCATCATCTTCAGCGAAATGGCAACTTCCACTGTTATTTAAAAAAGCAGATGTATATTTTTCTCATAGAAAACGGAGCACCTGACTTTCACAGTGATTTCTGTGTCTCACACGAAAAAAAAAATCCATCTCCAACTCACAAATTAACTCAACTCATTTTTCAAAAGATTTGATCTGGTGTCACAGACCGAACGGTCCACCCCTAAAAATTGGTCCGCCCTGCCTCCAATGCGCATGCATCATTTCGTAGCTCAGCAGCTTGTCTGAGACGGAGTCTCTTTACCCAAAGTGATCAAACGGATTAATGTGATTATTAACTATCAGATAATATAGGTAAAACCTCTTAATTCATTCTAAAATCAGTTTTAAGCAGAAACGAGGCAGAACTCGATGACGCAGTGAAATGACCCGACGCACAGTGAATGCATCAGCTTACAGCTCGCGTAGCCGCAGCGCTCTTATTGCTTCCTCCCTCTTTTCTGATGAAATAATGCTGAATTTATGTGGAAATGATTGTTGTACAAAAACTTCAGATGTCGCTGAGACAGATGATGACTGGAGGCAGTTTGAAGCAGAAACGAGGTGATAATCCATGAACCGCAGCAAATGACGCATGCGCAGTGAAGGCAGGGCGGACCAATTTTTAGGGGGCACTGTTCGGTCGGTGACACCGGCACCTATCCAACCTCTGACTTACGGGTGGGCAATATTACCTAAAATTCATATTGTGGTATAAACTGAATCCCTTCACAGTAACGGTATACATCGCTATACTGTATAAACTTAAGTGTAAAAATTATAATGTGAGTGTTTCTGAATGGGTCCCTTAGCAAAGGTAAATTGATAAAATTAAATAAATGACAACAAAAAGACAAAAACAGATATAATGTAATTTTGAGAACATTTATTTTGCAGATCTCAAAACTACAGTTACAATTTGTCAGAAGGTACATCTAAGCTGCGAGCCTAGATGTGATGTTTTGTTGAAAGAATTAAATTTATTTATTGTTGGGTCAGTGGCTGAACTTTCATCTCTTGAACACTAGATGGCACAACTGCTCTGAATACATGAAGTACTTTCAGGATGGTCACAGAGTGCTTTTCCTCATTTACAAAACAACATGAATCCACAAAAAAAAAAAAAAAAAAAAAAAAAAACCTTAATTTACTCATATTTGAAGTCAATGTGGGTCAACACTCTGCTTACGCTCCCCCCCCCAAAAAAAATGTTTTCATCCACACCCTCCAGCATCAGTATGTTCCTCACACTTGCTCAGATGAGGAATGAGCTTTGGGAGATAAAAGGAAGTCAGACTGTGGGTCCTGGTAAGCTGCAGGCTCCTCCATTCCTGTGCAGACCAACTGTACAGGACTGTGGAGTACACAGTCATCATGAACCTGAAGGGCTCCACAGCTGTGGAGGACATCCTGTGTTGTCCCTGTACCAAAGACCCCACTTCTGGCTCAGATTCTCTACACTCCAGACTTCTCCTACAACTTCTACTCATGCCATCAGCAGAGGTTCTCTGATGACTCTACTCACTACAAATGAGGATGTTGGGGAGACAAGAGAACTGATACAGAACTTTGTGGACTGGTGATATCAGAACTGCTTCCAGCTATGTTGAGCTACATGCTCCAATTTTTTTAGGTTGCATCTCCTGCAAAGTTTGTAGCCCACCTATGTGCACCTTCCTCCACTCTTAAATATCACCCTGTGCCCCTCATTTTTCTTAAAATACATATTTGCACATATTTCCATCCTTCCACATTCCTGTCCTTGATACCATATCTACTCATTACTTCCTCATCACCTCTGTTCCCTTCACCAACATGCCCATTGAAGTCCGCTCCTATCACCACTCTTTCATGCTTGGGTTCACTCTCCACCACCTCATCTAACACACTCCACAAATCTTCTTTCTCCTTCATCTCATAACCTACCTGTGGGGCATATGCACTGATGACATTCATCATCACCCCTTCAATTTCCAACTTCACACTCATCACCCTGTCAGACACTCAAACAGGCTTAGACATGAAGCATTTTGTTCCACTTGTCCTGTATAAAATGGGATTTGACCCACATCTAAAAACTAAAATTTCTCTCAGGACATCAAACAAAGTCCTGCTGAACACATCCTATGCATGTCATTTATTTTAGGAATGCACAATGTTGGGTTTTAGCCGATATTCAATATGCAGGAATTCTATGTTTTCAAACTCATGTTGGCTGATTACTAAACCGATACTGATATGTAAACACGGGGGGTGGGGGGAGTCGTTAAATTTGACTGAAGAAGACCATCTCTCTTGTAAAAGAACTGATTTACATTGTTTTAAAAATAAATGCTGAAAATTAGTTTTCAGTACTTTTCTAATCTAATTGTATAAACTGAAAATAATCATAACCCATAAAAATTATCCATCCAATCCATCCATTTTCTTCATATACGCCAATGTCATCTGAGGTCGGGTCGCGGGGGCAGCAGCTCAAGCAAAGCCGCCCAGACATTTTATTTTAGGTGTTATAACACTTACAATGATAAATTACATTTTTTCTTTTTTCCATAACAATTACTGCATTTTTATTTTATTGTTTTTCCAGCTTTCTTAAATACTGATAGAAATTTATGTGAAATGGCAACAACTCCCACTCGATTCTCATTAAACTTTTAGTGCCATAGCTGTTCTGAAGGTGTGCAATCATAATAATTTAGGAAAAATATGTAAAATAATTTTCTCTGTAAAAGATTTAATGAAAATTTATGTAAATTTATTACTGGCACTTCATTGGTATTTGGAATGTTGTTGTTTGGAGGCCGCCTGCATGTCCTCCCTCAGCACGTCCATGAACCTCCTCTTTGGCCTCCCTCTTCTCCTCCTGCCTGGTGGCTCCATCCTCAGCATCCTTCTCCCTATATACCCTGGGTCCCTCCTCTGCACGTCCAAACCATCTCAATCTCGCCTCTCTGACTTTGTCTCCAAAACCGTCCCACCTGAGCTGTCCCTCTGATATGTTCATTCCTAATCCTGTCCATCCTTGTCACTCCCAAAAAGAATCACATCATCTCCAGCTCTGTCTTTTTGTTTGTGCCACCATCTCTAAGATGTCCAACATAGCTGGTCTCACTACTGTCTTGTAGACTTTCTCCTTCACTCTTGAAGATATTCTTCGGTCACAAATCCCTCCTGCCACCTTTCTCCACCCTGCCTGCACTCTCTTCACCTCTCTACCACACTCTCCATTACTTTGGACAGTTGACCCCAAGTATTTAAAATTATCTACTTTCACCACTTCTACTCCTTGTAACTGCACTATTCCACTGGGCTCCCTCTCATTCACACACATGGACTCAGTCTTAATCCTACTGAGTTTCATTCCCCTGCTCTCCAGAGCATATCTCCACCTCTCCAGGCTGGACTCAACCTGCTCTCACTACACATCACATCATCTGCAAACATCATGGCTGTCTTGGTAGACAGACTCCACAAGATTGGGTTATCTAACCGGGCCTTAAACTGGTTCTCCAATTATTTGTCAGAAAGAACGCAGTGTGTTCAGGCTGCCGGGTGTTTTTCTTCTTTCCTCCCCGTGCAAAAGGGAGAACCTCAAGGCTCTATACTGGGGCCTTTGTTGTTTACAATTTATTTAATAATCTTTGTGGTTCCGCTTCCAGGGCACCAGGAGATGGCAGCCTAGTCCGTAGTCCACTGACCAAAAGTATTAATTTAACCCCCAAAAAGTCAAATATCAAAAGAAAAAACAAATAGAGCGCTACCGGAGGGGGAAAAGATGGCTTTGAAACAAAAAGGCAGAAAGACAACACAGACAACAATGAAAGAAGCCGATGTTCCGCCGCACGAGGATAACGAGGCTAGCTTTAGCCCGGCTAGCCCGAAAGATACAACACCCAAAGCTAATGAGGAAGAAGAAGTGACTAAAGACAATTCTGAACGAACTTTGAGAATACAGGCAAGAGATCAAGGCGGACATGGTGAAGATGAACTCAAGAGTTGGTGAAGCCAAAAAAAGAATCGGGGACAATGAGGAGAAGTTACAAGCAATGGAGGAGGTGCTAACTGATATGCTGGGGAGACATGAGTGGCTACAAGAGAAGCTTACAGAATATGAATCACAATCGAGGAGAGGAAATGTAAGAATTTAAGGTGTTCCAGAAGGCATGGAGAAAAATCCCAAAGAGATGATTACATTCCTGGAAAAAATCCTCAAAGAAAACCTCATCATCCCGGCAGCTACAGACATGCAGACAGAGCAAGCACATAGGGCATTTGGCCCCCCCTCCTCCTCCAAACGCTAAGCCAAGATCCTGTTGGGGAAAGTGTAGTGACACGGACCCACAACAGGAGGCGCAAATGAACGGTCAATAGATGAGCCAAAAGGTAACAATTTAATGTTGTGAATGTGCACAACGATGATACAGACAATCACAGAATCTGACAGCAGTCAATACACCAAGGTGACGTGTGGGCAGGCTCGAGGATAGAAGACGTCTGCCCTGAGAAAAGCCGGAACCACACGATTTCCACCGCCACAGAACCCGGAGAATACTGGAGCCACCAAGTCCCGAATTCCCAGGTGATCACCGTCTCCGACTGTCGGATCTGGTACTGCTGGCGAGGAGCACAAACAGTGAGATGTGGGTGTGTGCACACCCAGTAACAAAAACAGTCAGAAGGTGGAAAGTCACCTCCACCTCTAATCACACACACGTGCAGCTCCTGTCAACCACTTATCTGGTTGGGGTGTGAAGCGAAGCCGTCGCTGATCACACCAAACACCAATCCCACAGATAAGGAAACACTTACAGGAAAACGGCTGCAAAGAAGTTCAGACTATTAGTCAGTGTTTTCAGTTTAGCAGAGAATTACCTTCACAGGTAGATGATATCTCGGCAGCGAGGTGGAGATGACATCCGGCTTTTATGGAGTGATGAAATGAAGATGGGTGACAGCTGTCATGAGTTGATGTGTGACAGCTGTCACTCCCAGTTGTGTCCGTGGCAGCAGCGCCCTCTCGTGCCTGAAGCCCGCACTTCAGGCAGGGCGCCCTCTGGTGGTGGGCCAGCAGTACCTCCTCTTCTGGCGGCCCACACAACAGATCCATCATTATTAAGTTCCTGAGTTTTAGAATGAAAGAAGAAGTGATCCGTTTGGCATGGCAGAAAAAAGGTTTCAATTTGGCTGGCCATAAAATAAGCATCGACAATGATTACGCTCCAGCCATGTTGGAGAGGCGGAAAGAGTACACGGATGCATGACGTGCTCTAAAAGAAAACAAGATACACTTCCAGACCCTTTACCCAGCCCGTCTGAGAGTGCATTACGAGGACAGCCAGACGACGTACCAGACGGTGGAAGACGCGACGGCGGACATGGCGAGAAGGGGCATTCCTGTGAAAGTGATCAAGCAACCTGCATCCCTGTGGAAGAGAGTGCAGTGAGGAGTGTGGCAGCCAGCGCGGAGCAGGAGGAACAACGCAGCCGGAAAGATGCCAAGCTTCAAAGATAAGCTACAAGCCTTCAGGCGCACACAAGCAGACAAAACTGGTTAGGAGGTCTGAAATAAAGTATGTGGGGGTTAACCTTACAGTTTAAAAAAAAAAAAAGCCAATTTAAATGAGAGTGTTATGAACACTGGTCTAGTTCTGGGACAGATAAGGGAAAGTGGACTGCTGACATGACTGTCATTACAGTGGAGGGCCCTCTGTTCCCACTGGGGAAGGAGGCTTCCCTTCAAATCAGCACCGGGTGAATGGGAAGACCCACTGGCTGGAAGTTGGGAGGGAAAGTTCTATCTTATGTTCATTGTTGTATTTGGTTGGTGGCATTTAATTGTTCAGTTGTTGTTGGTTTTTTTTTCTTTTTTTTTTCTTTTTGTATTTGCAGGACACTTGAAACAGAGAGAGAAGAAAGCAACATCTTTTGACTATGCAAGGAGGACCAATTGAAATAGTTTCCTTTAATGTAAACGGAGTTCTCAATCCTATTAAGAGAAGCAAAATTTTAGCAAAACTGAAACAGGAGAAGGCGCACGTGGCCTTCCTTCAAGAAACACACCTGAGTCAATCAGAACATGAAAAATTAAAAAGACAGGGATTTAAACATGCTTTCTCCTCTTCTTTCACAACGGGGCATAAAAGGGGGGTTGCCATATTAATTTCGAGCTCAGTTAGCTGTGAGCATCTGACACAGAAAAAAGACGCAGAGGGGAGATATATCAAGATTTCTGGGAAAATTGAAGGGCTAGAGGTAACTTTCATAAGTGCCTATATATCACCGGGAAGTGACTGGTCGCTATATAAACACATTTCTGACCTAATGGTTAACTCTCGGGGCGTCATCGTGCGCGGAGGAGACTTCAATATTAGATTAACCAAATTGGATGTGTCAAGTGGTCATAACAGGGAAAACTCATTAATTAAAAAAGTAAATTCATTGATGAAAGAATTAGGAATTATCGAAGTATGGAGGGAATTACACCCTCAAAGGAAGGATTATACACATTACTCCTCCCCACACAATGTATACTCCAGATTAGATTATTTTTTCATGTTTGGTAGTGACTCATTTAGAGTACAAGGGTGTAAAATAAAAACTATCGACCTTTCAGATCACAGTCCTCTCTCACTATTGGTGACTTTAGATAAGAAGGCCAGGAAAGGGCTGTGGAAGTTCACCTCCAACTTACTAAATGATTCAAAAATAAAACAAAAACTAAAAGAAGAAATTAAAGAATTTATTAAAGTAAATGATACTGATGAGGTCTCACAAATTATGGTGTGGGACGCTCTAAAAGTTGTTATAAGAGGGAAAATAATATCAATGTTGGCGTATATGAAGAAATTGAAGGGGCAGAAACTAGCAGATTTACAAGGAAAATTAAAGAAATTACAATTATTAGATAGTAGTAATAGCAGCTTGACTGTAAAAGAGGAAATTAAACAAATACAAACTCAAATCAATGATATTTATACGCAAGAAATCCAGAAAAAAAATGGTCTTCTTAAGACAAATATATTACGAAATTGGGAGCAAGTCAACCAAACTCTTGGCATACAAACTATGTAAACAGAGAATGGAAAGCACAATTTATAAAATAAAACACCTACACACAGGGCTAGTTGAAAACAAACTCGAAAAAATTCAAGAAAGTTTTGAATTATTTTATAGAAATTTATACTCTCAACAACAAACTTGTAGTGAGTCACAAATTGATGATTTTCTTGCATCCTTGAACCTTCCAGAACTAACAGGGGTTCAAAATGATAAACTAATGCAGGCAATGACAATTAAAGAAATCCACATAGCAATTTCTAAACTTAAAACTGGAAAAACCCCTGGGCCTGATGGCTATACATCTGAGTGGTACAGGACCTTTAAAGAGGAGTTATCTCCGATCCTACTAAAGACATTCAACTGGATTATGAAGAATGACAGAATACCCCCATCATGGAAAGACGCAGTGATCTCCATTATTCCAAAGGAGGGCAAGGACAGAGAAATTTGTGGCAGTTAGAGACTAATCAGTGTATTTAATTTAGACTATAAATTGTTTAAAGCAATAATGGCACGCAGACTTGAAAATTACTTAACAGACCTCATTAACTTGGACCAATGCGGTTTTATCCAAGGTAGACAGACAGTACACAACATAAGACGTTCATTACATATCATAGAACAAATAACCAAGGACAGGACACAGGCACTACTGGTTGGACTAGACGCTGAGAAAGCCTTTGACTCTGTCAAATGGCTCTTTCTCTACAAAGTATTGAATAAATTTGGCTTTCAAGAAAATTTCATAACATTAATTGGATCCCTATATGATGAGCCTGGGGCATGCGTAAAGATCAATGGTGATCTCTCAGACTCCTTCATCTTGGAGAGGGGGACTAGACGGGTGTCCGCTCTCACCCCTCCTCTTCGCTCTTTATATTGAACCCCTCGGCCAGATATTAAGACAGACTAAGGAGATTAAAGGTATTACTATGGGCGGAGAGGAACAAAAGGTTGCAATGTTTGCGGATGATGTGTTGGTCTTTCTGGGGGAACCTGGGGAATCATTTGTTCAGTTAATGTCCCTTTTGACTGATTTTGGAAATTTGTCCAGCTATAAATTAAACATATCAAAGACAGAGGTGATGACTATAAACTACTCAGCATCAACCTACCTACAAGAAAGGTTCCACCTTAATTGGGAATCAGACTCCCTGAATTACTTGGGTATAACCCTCATTAGGGACATATCCATGCTTTCAAAAGCCAATTATGACCCTCTTTCCTTAGCAATAAAATCAGACCTAAATAGATGGAATCTGGTCCCATTCCTCAATTTAAATTCAAGGATAATGTCAGTAAAAATGAATGTCGTTCCAAGACTATACTTTATTTATTTAGAACTTTAGCCATTGAAGTAAGTGAGGCGCAGTTTGGGGAGTGGGACAAGTGGATCTCCAGGTTTATATGGCAGGGGAAGAAACCAAGGATTCACCACTCAGTGTTACAACTAGGTAAAGAAAAAGGAGGTGTAACACTCCCATGTTTACAATATTATTACTTTGCTGCACAGATCATTCCTCTGTTGCAATGGTGTAACCCATACATGATAGCTAAATGGAAAACAATAGAATTTAATTCCTGTCCTAAATTCCCACTACAAGCTGCCATAGCTGACAGGAAACTAGCAAATAGATTAAGAGGGGAGGGGCTATGGGTAGAACATACACTGAAAATATGGTACAAAGTAGTCAAAGGGGGTAAATTGGAAAATATGCTAAAAATCTTAAGATGGTGTGCATATGACACTGATTTCAAACCTAACTTAAATGATGGACGATTCAAATTATGGACAAAAAACGGACTAACAACTTTTCATTCTTTTACACACAAGGAAATACTCTGCAGCTTTCAGTCACTACAAACAATGGTTTGGGGCGGAATGATTTCTTCAGATTCCTACAGATGCGAGACTACTTTAACAATCAATGCAACATTGCAAGAAGAATATGATTTCTATAAAATTATTAAAGCATCATATAAGGGCTCCCTGAAAAAAGCTATCTCCAAGTTATATACTGCGCTCCTAAATGCTAAAAATGACAATACTCTTCACATTAAGAAAAAATGGCAAATGGAGAGGGAGTGGCTATATCTAATGAGAACTGGGAGAAAATTTGTGTTTCCAGTGGTGCTCCACTAGTTCACTGTCCTGGAGAGAGCACTGCTGGAAAAATATAAGATTTTTCAGAACACCCCTGCAGAGTAAATATAAAAATTTAAATGCAGAATGTTGGAGAAAATGTGGCTCTCTAGAGGAGGAGCATTTCCATGTGTTTTGGTCTTGCCCGGTTTTAAATCAATACTGGTCTGGAATCCATAAGGCTCTGAAAGATGTCTTCAAGGTTCAAATTAATAATGATTTTATAAGCCTATATCTTGGTTTGATTGCATCTGTTGAAGGAAGAGGGGATGTGAGGCTGCTCCAGGCTCTTCCAGCAGCCAGTAAAAAATCAATTACACGAAAATGGATAAATCCAACCCCCCCCCCCAACATTAGAAGACTGGTTTAACAGTTTCAGAAATAGTTAAATTGGCATTTTCCTTACGAACCCAGAAAGAAAAATTTTATAATATTTGAAGGGGATGGCTCAGGTTCATATCCCCGTATAGAAGTGATTTTTATATATATATTTTATATAGTGATTTTATATTTTTTTTATGTTTGAATCCTGGTGGTACTGAAACTCTGTATCAATCTCCGGAAACGGTAATAAGATGACTGGATATAGTTCTTTCTGTATATGTTTTTTTTTTTTTAAAGTACCTGAAATACTCAGTTAAAGCCACAATGTTGTTCTGTTCATTTATTCAAACATGTAAAAGCAAGAAAAGAACTCATCTGGTATGTTTAAACAGATTGGAATGAATGCATCCTTTTCAATAAAAAAGTGAATGAAAAAAAGTAAATAATCTTTTGTGATGATTTGTCTGATGCTGCGTCACATTTTTATGCTGATGACACTGTAATTTACTGTTTCGCTTCCTCAGCCTTAAAATGGAGTTGTTGCAGTCGGCCTTTGACACTGTTCAGCTCCTTTTGAAACAGCTCAAGTTGGTGCTGAATGCAGACAAATCAAAGACTATGCTGTTTTCAAATGGCAAGCAGCTTCCATTTCCCCTTCCTAAGTTGTCAACCATTTATGGAGCAGAAACTGAAACGGTCACATCTTACAAAATACTTGGGCATCTTAATTGATGAGAACTTGTCTTTTAAATTGCATACTGATAAACTTGTTTTTAAACTGAAATTGAAACTGGGTTTCTTTTTTTGAAATAAATCATGTTTTTCTTTGCAAGCTAGAAAAAACTGATCACCACAGTCTTTCTGCCCTTGTTGGACTATGGAGACTTGCTTTTTATGAATGCTCCTTATCAGTTTTTATTGAAACTGGATGCTGTATACCATTGTGCTTTACATTTTATTACTGGCTGCAGTTATCGTGTACATCACTGCTCATTATATGCCGCTGCACATTGTTCATCCTTGTCTGTTCGTAGACGCTCTCATTGGCTGATTTTTTTCTGTAGATGTATTCTTAGACTTCTGCCTTCATATTTCTGTTCATATATGTGTAGAAATCACAGCACTTATGGCCTGTGCTCTCAGGACATTATACTGATGCAGGTCCCAAGAGTCAGAACTGAATTGGGCAAAAAGGCTTTTAAAGTTGCTGCCCCATCCACATGGAACATTTTGCAGAAGGACCTCAAATTGACACATCTTGTAACTTTGGGATAATTTAAAACAATCATAAAGGACACAGAGTTAAGGACAATTGGACTGTGTAATTGTGTTTTGTAACTACGAGGTCTGTTAGAAAAGTATCCAACCTTTTTATTTTTTGGAAAAACCTGATGGATTTGAATCACGTGTGCTTGCATGAGCCAACCTTGAACCTTTGTGCGCATGCGTGAATTTTTCACGCCTGTCCATTGCGTCATTTGCTTGTAAGCAGCCTTTGTGTGAGGATGGGTGGAGTCTCTTGTCATTTTTTCTTTGCAAGGAAAATGGTGGAACGACTGGAGCAGCGCGACTGCATCAAATTTTGCCAGAAACTGGGCGACAGCCAGGTGGAAACCATTCAGATTATTCAGACGGCTTTCAGTGACGATCCTCTGGTCATCACACAGATTAAGGAGCGGTACAACCGGTTTAAAGACGTCCGCACAACAGTGGAGAGCGCGCCACGCTCTGGGCGGCCATCAACATGCAGAAATGACCGGATAATTTCCAAAGTGAACGCTGTGGTGATGCGGGACCGTCGTGTGACTATCCGAGAAATTGTGGAAGAGGTGGACATCACCACTTTTTCGGCACATTCCACTGTGACAGAAGATTTTGCCATGAAAAGGAGTGGCGGTGAAATTCATTGGCACGAAGCTGATGGCGCAGCAAAAGCACCTCCGTGTTGAAGCCTCACAGGACATGTTGTGACATGCCCACCTCGTCCACCATTCAGAAGATTCAGACGGCTGTCGGTGATGATCCTCTGGTCATCACACAGATTAAGGAGCGGTACAACCGGTTTAAAGACGTCCGCACAACGGTGGAGAGCGAGCCACGCTCCGGTCGGCCATCAACATGCAGAAATGACCAGATCATTTCCAAAGTGAACTCTGTGGTGATGCGGGATCGTCGTGTGACTATCCGAGAAATTGTGGAAGAGGTGGACATCAGCACTTTTTCGGCACATTCCACTGTGACAGAAGATTTTGCCATGAAAAGAGTGGCGGTGAAATTCATTGGCACGAAGCTGATGGCGCAGCAAAAGCACCTGTGTTGAAGCCTCACAGGACATGTTGTGACATGCCCACCTCGTCCACCATTCAGAAGATTCAGACGGCTTTCGGTGGCTTTTCAGTCGTGTGACTATCCGAGAAATTGTGGACGAGGTGGGCATGTTACAACATGTCCTGTGAGACTTCAACACAAAGGCTCTCAAGGTAATTGCTGCTAAGCATACAGAGATTTAAGTTAAACTTTAAATTAAATCTTCTGAAACAAGACATTTTACTGTGATATTAAGTTAAAGGTGCAGCGTTAATCAAAACAATATTTAGTTGAATACTAAACAAAGGACAAAATACTTACTTGAAACTAAATTATTACTTTCAAATTTCCTAAAGTTAAGTTAACTAAATAATTTTATAATTATAATATATATAATAATAATATAATATATAATATTAGAATTATATAATAATTTGTATTTTCTTTTGTGAGCAGTTCTCACAGGTTGCCAAAGGAGAATAAACTCTGTTATAACTACCTCGTGCTCATGCTACATCCATTGAGGGTGCTACAGTATATATATATATATATATCATGTAAATAATGTCACTGCAAAAACATAAATGTATCAGTCTAATTTCTCCTCAAAATATCCAATTTAAGCTTTAATTTACTCGTATTATGATGTCTTACATCTTTCACAAATATGCTGAGCAGAAAACATGTTTCATTTCAGATATGATAAAAAAAAAACATTCTTTCACTGAAAGAGCTTGACGATGTATCAGCTAAAAACCAGTGCTGATATCCATCTGAAATTTCACCTGTTTTATGACTGAGTCTTACTGAGTCTGGCTTAATTTTTTTTTTTAACTGGAAATTAAACAAATATAATCGGTAAGATTTTTTTTTGGGGGGGGGGGGGGGGTTGCAGTGTTTTTAAAGGAGACCTGCATTGAAAAAAATGCAGTCAGATTTTTTGAACAAAAAATGACTTACATTTACACATGAGATCCTTCTGAATGTAGTAAAGTAAATCTGCAAGTCCAGATCTGTCATTCAACGGAGAAATCTTCATTTGAAAATGACAAATTTACAGCTAACATTTAGCCCTCCGCAAATTGTCCCTCTCATCATGGACGCTGCCGAGACGTCACAGACAAGACCCTCTCCCAGCATGCATTGTGCCAACTGTAATTTGTGGATTTACTGTTGTGTGGGCCGCCAGAAGAGGTGGTACTGCTGGCCCACCACCAGAGGGCGCCCTGCCTGAAGTGCGGGCTTCAGGCACAAGAGGGCGCAGCCGCCTACAGGAACAGCCGAGGTGACAGCTGTCACTCATCAACTATGACAGCTGTCACCGATCATCTGCATCTCACCCGGGATAAAAGCAGGACGACACCTAGACCACATCGCCGAGATATCGACTTCTGTGAGAGGTAATATTCTCTGCCAGCATTCAGTGTTTCAAGAGCTCTTGTGTTGCAGCTGTCAACCAGAGGACCGGCGTGGGTCGCGACTGTTTCGTCCTTCGTCTCGTCAGATAAGTGGTTAAACAGACGCTGCACGAGTGTGTGTTAAAGGTGGAGGTGGAATTCCCACCATTATTGTTACGGGGTGTACACACACCCACACTTGACTGTCTTTGTTCTCCGCCAGCAGTACCAGATCCGACACGCTGAGACGGTGGCCACCTGGGGACTTCGGGACTTGGCGGCTCCAGTATCCTTCGGGTTCGGTGGCGGTGGAAATCGTGTGGTTCCGGTTCATCTCCAGACAGGCGGCTCCTATCGTCGAGCCTGCCCACACGACACCTTCATTAATTGACTTGTATTCATTCTGTAATCTGCTGTGTGTGGTTGTGACATTCACAACAGTAAAGTGTTCTAATTTAACTCCCTCTATTGTCCGTTCATTTACGCCCCCTGTTGTGGGTCCGTGTCACTACACTTTCCCAACATTTACGTTAGTTTGCATCTGCACCTTTTTTTTGTCTTCTACTGAAGGATCTACTTTTTTTAAAACTTCATATTGTCTTGCGGCACGTTTGGTGAGTACACATTTCTTTTATTTGTGCTTGCAAATTATTTTGGGGGACTTTTTCATACGCCCGTTTGATTGAGTGGTGTCGCAATGAAAATCTACTGTCTTTCGCCTCCGGTACCATCGCGGGATATGGAGGCGAGACCCGCAAAGAATCCCAGTCATTAAAAATATATAAACCTCTCTCAGCGTCCATGGAGCTCTGGGGCTCCGATTGCCGAGACGCGCGGTGCTGTGGATTTTGCCGCAAGAAGTCTGTCCTTGCAGCAACAGGTGTACTGGCCGCTTCGCATTACAACAGCGAGCGTAGCGGAGGCAGAGAGCGGGAGAGGAAGAACGGCACCTGCTGTCGATGTCGTTGCTGATCTGAGCACACAGATCTGTATCTCACATTCATTGCAGCTTACTTTTGGATGTTGAAACCAGGACGTGTATAAGTAACATTACTAACAGATAAAATCAATTTCAATGCGGGATCGGACTGAAGGCGGGGGCGCGTCGTCTTGTCCCTGACGTCATGGAAATGATACGGCTGTACAAACTGTTTTCACAGAGGGCTAAATTTTAGCTGCAAATTTGTAATTTTTAAATGAAGATTTCTCCGCTGAATTACAAATTTGGGCTTACAGATTTACTTTACTGCATTCACAAGGGTCTTATAAATACATATCAGCTATTTCTTTCTGAAATCTGACCACATTTATTTCAGTGCAGGTCTACTTTAATGTTACTTGCTGGGGAAGTCAAAAGAAATGAGTTTGAATATAATTCTGTGCAACAATCTGTGAGGCGTGGTGATAACGGGAGAGGCCAACAGCAAAAGAAGGTCAGCTTTTAATGAAGCAACTGACTGAGTCACAGCTTTGACACCTTACCACACTTAAACTAAGCACATTTTTACCTCTGCTCATTTTTTGCTTTGGACAGTTTTCACTTTTCTTACCAACGACAACGCTGCACCGCGGCTAGTTCTCCGACTCCGCTGTATGTGCTAGCAAGGAGACGATTGCAAGATCTGATCAGATTAGAAATAGTTACCTGTATTAAAAAAGAGACAGAAGCGTCCCACAAACTACATCGTCTGTCTCTGTCTCTCTCTTTCCATGATCTGTCTGTCTCTCTCTGGTTCAGTTTCTCTCTCTTCATGTCTTTATCTCTCTGTGTCTCTGTCCATCCGTCCGTCCACCGGTCCCTTTCTGTCTGTCTTTCTCTCTCCATCTATCATTTTCTATCTCTCCATCCCTGTCTCTCTCGTTTCTCTCTCATCCATCTGTCTCTGTCTTTCTCTCATCCATGTGTCTGTCTTTCTTTCTGTCTCTCCATCCCTGTCTCTCATTTCTCTCTCATCCATCTGTCTGTCTTTCTCTCTCCATCTGTCTATCATTCTTTCTGTCTCTCCATCCCTGTCTGTGTCTCTCGGTCCGGGGCCCAGAGAAGACCTGGACACATTTTCAGAGGCAAACGGGGGTCGTGACGTCACAAAGGTGTGTATCTGACTCGGTGTCCTTTGCGCACGTGCGGCCTGCTGCTGCAGCGCTGAAGTATAAACGCTCCAGAAGGCGTTCTTACCCTCCGTCCGGTTCCGTACCGGGCCCGACAGTCCTCCGCTCCGGTGTCAGGCAGCGAGCCGGAGTCGGACTCCTCGCCCTCCTCCAGCTCCTCCTCTCTCCGCTCGGTTTTCAGACGCTTGGCCGCCCTCCCGCTCTCCTCGCGCTCGCCGATCTCCTGAAGCGTCGACATGCTGCGGTTCGGTTCTGCGGTTCGACGGTTCGAGTCCCTGCAGCGGCTCCACTCTCGGCCCCCGTGTGCGCGTGAGGCGACACAGCCCGCCCGCGCTCCCTCCTGATTGGTCACTCGGATCCTGCGGCTGAAAGCCCGCGCTGTGATTGGCCACTGAGGACGCGTCATCAGCCAGCTGATTTTATTTATTTTAAATCCTTTATTATACTCAACAAAAATATAAACGCAACACTTTTGGTTTTGCTCCCATTTTGTATGAGATGAACTCAAAGATCTAAAACTTTTTCCACATACACAATATCACCATTTCCCTCAAATATTGTTCACAAACCAGTCTAAATCTGTGATAGTGAGCACTTCTCCTTTGCTGAGATAATCCATCCCACCTCACAGGTGTGCCATACCGAAGATGCTGATTAGACACCATGATTATTGCACAGGTGTGCCTTAGACTGCCCACAATAAAAGGCCACTCTGAAAGGTGCAGTTTTATCACACAGCACAATGCCACAGATGTCGCAAGATTTGAGGGAGCGTGCAGTTGGCATGCTGACAGCAGGAATGTCAACCAGAGCTGTTGCTCGTGTATTGAATGTTCATTTCTCTACCATAAGCCGTCTACAAAGGCGTTTCAGAGAATTTGGCAGTACATCCAACCAGCCTCACAACCGCAGACCACGTGTAACCACACCAGCCCAGGACCTCCACATCCAACATGTTCACCTCCAAGATCATCTGAGACCAGCCACTCGGACAGCTGCTGAAACAATCGGTTTGCATAACCAAAGAATTTCTGCACAAACTGTCAGAAACCATCTCAGGGAAGCTCATCTGCATGCTCGTAGTCCTCATCGGGGTCTCAACCTGACTCCAGTTCGTCAACGTAACCAACTTGAGTGGGCAAATGCTCACATTCGCTGGCATTTGGCACGTTGGAGAGGTGTTCTCTTCACGGATGAATCCCGGTTCACACTGTCCAGGGCAGATGGCAGACAGCGTGTGTGGCGTCATGTGGGTGAGCGGTTTTCTGATGTCAATGTTGTGGATCGAGTGGCCCATGGTGGCGGTGGGGTTATGGTATGGGCAGGCATCTGTTATGGACGAAGAACACAGGTGCATTTTATTGTTGGCATTTTGAATGCACAGAGATACCGTGACGAGATCCTGAGGCCCATTGTTGTGCCAACATCCAAGAACATCACCTCATGTTGCAGCAGGATAATGCACGGCCCCATGTTGCAAGGATCTGTACACAATTCTTGGAAGCTGAAAATGTCCCAGTTCTTGCATGGCCGGCATACTCACCGGACATGTCACCCATTGAGCATGTTTGGGATGCTCTGGACCGGCGTATACAACAGCGTGTACCAGTTCCTGCCAATATCCAGCAACTTTGCACAGCCATTGAAGAGGAGTGGACCAACATTCCACAGGCCACAATTGACAACCTGATCAACTCTATGCGAAGGAGAGGTGTTGCACTGCATGAGGCAAATGGTGGTCACACCAGATACTGACTGGTATCCCCCCCCAATAAAACAAAACTGCACCTTTCAGAGTGGCCTTTTATTGTGGGCAGTCTAAGGCACACCTGTGCACTAATCATGGTGTCTAATCAGCATCTTGATATGGCACACCTGTGAGGTGGGATGGATTATCTCAGCAAAGGAGAAGTGCTCACTATCACAGATTTAGACTGGTTTGTGAACAATATTTGAGGGAAATGGTGATATTGTGTATGTGGAAAAAGTTTTGGATCTTTGAGTTCATCTCATACAAAATGGGAGCAAAACCAAAAGTGTTGCATTTATATTTTTGTTGAGTAGATAAATCAGTCAGAATCGGAATTAGAATCAGAATCAGAATGCCTTATTCTCACTGCACAGCTCTACAGCGGAACTTTCTGCTATTGCAAAAAGATACAAATATAAAATAAAATATCAATAATCAATACTGCACCTTGGGTCAGTCGAATAGTGAGCAATTATTGGAGTTAATTGAATCAATAATTGTGTTGTAATACTACTAACCCTAACCCTAACCCTAACCCTTACTGCACATGTGGTAGATTAATTTTATTAAGAAACTGATCATTGATATTGATCATTTCATAAGGCAGCAAATCAGTCATTAAAAGCTGTTTTAAAATACATAATTGAAATCAGTCAGTTAAAACAGTAAAGTTAGGGAGTTAATTTATAAGCAAATGCCTGAAATGTAAAACTCTTTCATAATTAATGATTTTGAAATTCATTTTGAATTACATTAAAATTGTGAGAGCTGTTAAAATGTTAAGTGCTACGAAAGAGCTAAAAATGGGTTAAAACAAGGTTAAAACGGCAGTAAATGTACCGGTCAGGTTATTTTATCAGGGATCCACCTGTTCAGAGAGATTCGTGGTGATTGATTAGTTATGCCTGCAGAGACCAGGAGGGGGAGCTCGCGGTCACGATGCTTCATTCTCAATGAAGCTGCATGAGAGGAAACATTGTGTCTGAGCGTCTTTATTGATATTTCCCCTTTTCAGGGTGTAACACACATTCTTCAAAACTAAGAAGCTGAGTTAAAGAACGCTGAGCAAAGTAAATATAGTTTGTCCAAAAACACTTTAAACCAGAGCAAACCGAGATTTCTGACGTCCGTCAATCGGGATCCGGATCACCTTCAAAACTCAGTGTAGTCTTCCGTGGTCTAAGACCTATCCGTGGTGAAAATTACGTTAAAATCCGTGCAGTAGTTTTGATGTAATCCTGCTACAGACAGACAGACAAATAAACAGCGATTATTTTATGAAGTCTTTGACGGACGTCAGACGCATCATGATCCTCTGACCAGCAACTAGATGACATTAGTTTGATGCACAAAACACACATAACACGATACCTGCTATGTATTACTGCACGTCATGAGCTACTGTACTTTGTGTTGTTATATGTCATGGGTTACTGCACTTTGTATTACTGCACGTCATGAGCTACTGTACTTTGTGTTGTTATATGTCATGGGTTACTGCACTTTGTATTACTGCACGTCATGAGCTACTGTACTTTGTGTTGTTATATGTCATGGGTTACTGCACTTTGTATTACTGCATGTCATGAGCTACTGTACTTTGTGTTGTTACATGTCATGGGTTACTGCACTTTGTATTACTGCACGTCATGAGCTACTGTACTTTGTGTTGTTACATGTCATGGGTTACTGCACTTTGTATTACTGCACGTCATGAGCTACTGTACTTTGTGTTGTTACATGTCATGGGTTACTGCACTTTGTATTACTGCACGTCATGAGCTACTGTACTTTGTGTTGTTACATGTCATGGGTTACTGCACTTTGTATTACTGCACGTCATGAGCTACTGTACTTTGTGTTGTTATATGTCATGGGTTACTGCACTTTGTATTACTGCACACCATGAGCTACTGTACTTTGTGTTGTTACATGTCATGGGTTACTGCACTTTGTATTACTGCACATCATGAACTACCGTACTTTGTTTTAGGGCACATCATGATTTAGTACACTTTGTATTATTGCTTGTCGTGATATACTACACTTTGTATTACTGCACACCATGAGCTACCGTACTTTGTGTTGTTACATGTCATGGGTTACTACACTTTGTATTACTGCACACTATGAGCTACCGTACTTTGTGTTGTTACATGTCATGGGTTACTGCACTTTGTATTGCTGCACATCATGAACTACTGTACTTTGTTTTAGGGCACATCATGATTTAGTACACTTTGTATTATTGCTTGTTGTGAGTTACTACACTTTGTATTACTGCACACCATGAGCTACCGTACGTTGTGTTGTTACATGTCATGGGTTACTGCACTTTGTATTACTGCACGTCATGAACTACCGTACTTTGTGTTGTTACATGTCATGGGTTACTGCACTTTGTATTACTGCACATCATGAACTACCGTACTTTGTTTTATGGCACATCATGAACTACTGTACTTTGTTTTAGGGCACATCATGATTTATTACACTTTGTATTATTGTTTGTTGTGAGTTACTACACTTTGTATTACTGCACACCATGAGCTACCGTACTTTGTGTTGTTACATGTCATGGGTTACTGCACTTTGTATTACTGCACGTCATGAACTACCGTACTTTGTGTTGTTACATGTCATGGGTTACTGCACTTTGTATTACTGCACATCATGAACTACCGTACTTTGTTTTATGGCACATCATGAACTACTGTACTTTGTTTTAGGGCAAATCATGATTTATTACACTTTGTATTATTGTTTGTTGTGAGTTACTACACTTTGTATTACTGCACACCATGAGCTACCGTACTTTGTGTTGTTATATGTCATGGGTTACTGCACTTTGTATTACTGCACACCATGAGCTACTGTACTTTGTGTTGTTACATGTCATGGGTTACTGCACTTTGTATTACTGCACATCATGAACTACCGTACTTTGTTTTAGGGCACATCATGATTTAGTACACTTTGTATTATTGCTTGTCGTGAGTTACTACACTTTGTATTACTGCACACCATGAGCTACCGTACTTTGTGTTGTTATATGTCATGGGTTACTGCACTTTGCATTACTGCACGTCATGAGCTACTGTACTTTGTGTTGTTATATGTCATGGGTTACTGCACTTTGTATTACTGCACGTCATGAGCTACTGTACTTTGTGTTGTTATATGTCATGGGTTACTGCACTTTGTATTACTGCACGTCATGAGCTACTGTACTTTGTGTTGTTATATGTCATGGGTTACTGCACTTTGTATTACTGCACACCATGAGCTACTGTACTTTGTGTTGTTACATGTCATGGGTTACTGCACTTTGTATTACTGCACATCATGAACTACCGTACTTTGTTTTAGGGCACATCATGATTTAGTACACTTTGTATTATTGCTTGTCGTGAGTTACTACACTTTGTATTACTGCACACCATGAGCTACCGTACTTTGTGTTGTTATATGTCATGGGTTACTGCACTTTGTATTACTGCACGTCATGAGCTACTGTACTTTGTGTTGTTACATGTCATGGGTTACTGCACTTTGTATTACTGCACATCATGAACTACCGTACTTTGTTTTAGGGCACATCATGATTTAGTACACTTTGTATTATTGCTTGTCGTGATATACTACACTTTGTATTACTGCACACCATGAGCTACCGTACTTTGTGTTGTTACATGTCATGGGTTACTACACTTTGTATTACTGCACACCATGAGCTACCGTACTTTGTGTTGTTACATGTCATGGGTTACTGCACTTTGTATTGCTGCACATCATGAACTACTGTACTTTGTTTTAGGGCACATCATGATTTAGTACACTTTGTATTATTGCTTGTTGTGAGTTACTACACTTTGTATTACTGCACACCATGAGCTACCGTACGTTGTGTTGTTACATGTCATGGGTTACTGCACTTTGTATTACTGCACGTCATGAACTACCGTACTTTGTGTTGTTACATGTCATGGGTTACTGCACTTTGTATTACTGCACATCATGAACTACCGTACTTTGTTTTATGGCACATCATGAACTACTGTACTTTGTTTTAGGGCACATCATGATTTATTACACTTTGTATTATTGTTTGTTGTGAGTTACTACACTTTGTATTACTGCACACCATGAGCTACCGTACTTTGTGTTGTTACATGTCATGGGTTACTGCACTTTGTATTACTGCACGTCATGAACTACCGTACTTTGTGTTGTTACATGTCATGGGTTACTGCACTTTGTATTACTGCACATCATGAACTACCGTACTTTGTTTTATGGCACATCATGAACTACTGTACTTTGTTTTAGGGCAAATCATGATTTATTACACTTTGTATTATTGTTTGTTGTGAGTTACTACACTTTGTATTACTGCACACCATGAGCTACCGTACTTTGTGTTGTTATATGTCATGGGTTACTGCACTTTGTATTACTGCACGTCATGAGCTACTGTACTTTGTGTTGTTACATGTCATGTGTTACTGCACTTTGTATTACTGCACGTCATGAGCTACTGTACTTTGTGTTGTTACATGTCATGGGTTACTGCACTTTGTATTACTGCACATCATGAACTACCGTACTTTGTTTTAGGGCACATCATGATTTAGTACACTTTGTATTATTGCTCGTCGTGAGTTACTACACTTTGTATTACTGCACACCATGAGCTACCGTACTTTGTGTTGTTATATGTCATGGGTTACTGCACTTTGTATTACTGCACGTCATGAGCTACTGTACTTTGTGTTGTTACATGTCATGGGTTACTGCACTTTGTATTACTGCACATCATGAAGTACCGTACTTTGTTTTAGGGCACATCATGATTTAGTACACTTTGTATTATTGCTCGTCGTGACTTACTACACTTTGTATTACTGCACGTCATGAGCTACTGTACTTTGTGTTGTTACATGTCATGGGTTACTGTTGTGTGGGCCGCCAGAAGAGGAGGTACTGCTGGCCCACCACCAGAGGGCGCCCTGCCTGAAGTGCGGGCTTCAGGCACGAGAGGGCGCTGCCGCCACGGACACAGCTGGGGGTAACAGCTGTCACTCATCAACTCATGACAGCTGTCACCCATCTCCACTTCATCAATCCACTCCATAAAAGCCGGACGTTATCTCCACCTCGCTGCCGAGATATCATCTACCTGTGAAGGTACTTTTCTCTGCTGACTTAAATCATTGAGTAATAACCTGAACTTCTTTGCAGCCGTATTCCTGTGGCGTTTCATTATCTGTGGATTGGCGTAAAGTGTGATCAGCGACGTCTTCGCTTCACACTCCAGCCAGTGATTTAACAGGAGCTGCACGTGTGTGTGATTAGAGGTGGAGGTGACTTTCCACCTTCTGACTGTTTTTGTTACTGGGTGTGCACACACCCACATCTCACTGTTTGCACTCCTCGCCAGCAGTACCAGATCCGACAGTCGGAGACGGTGATCACCTGGGAATTCGGGACTTGGCGGCTCCAGTATTCACCGGGTTTGGTGGCGGAGGAAATCGTGTGGTTCCGGCTCTTCTCAGGACAGACGTCTTCTATCCTCGAGCCTGCCCACACGTCACCTTTGTGTATTGACTGCTAGCAGATTCTGTGATTGTCTGTATAATCGTTGTGCACATTCACAACATTAAATTGTTACCTTTTGGCTCATCTATTGACCGTTCATTTGCGCCCCCTGTTGTGGGTCCGTGTCACTACACTTTCCTAACAGGTTACTGCACTTTGTATTACTGCACGTCATGAACTACCATACTTTGTTTTAGGGCACATCATGAACTACTGTACTTTGTTTTAGGGCACATCATGATTTAGTACACTTTGTATTATTGCTTGTTGTGAGATACTACACTTTGTATTACTGCACACCATGAGCTACCGTACTTTGTGTTGTTACATGTCATGGGTTACTACACTTTGTATTACTGCACACCATGAGCTACCGTACTTTGTGTTGTTACATGTCATGGGTTACTGCACTTTGTATTGCTGCACATCATGAACTACTGTACTTTGTTTTAGGGCACATCATGATTTAGTACACTTTGTATTATTGCTTGTTGTGAGTTACTACACTTTGTTTTACTGCACACCATGAGCTACCGTACTTTGTGTTGTTACATGTCATGGGTTACTGCACTTTGTATTACTGCACGTCATGAGCTACTGTACTTTGTGTTGTTACATGTCATGGGTTACTGCACTTTGTATTACTGCACATCATGAACTACCATACTTTGTTTTAGGGCACATCATGAACTACTGTACTTTGTTTTAGGGCACATCATGATTTAGTACACTTTGTATTATTGCTTGTTGTGAGTTACTACACTTTGTATTACTGCACACCATGAGCTACCGTACTTTGTGTTGTTACATGTCATGGGTTACTGCACTTTGTATTACTGCACATCATGAGCTACTGTACTTTGTGTTGTTACATGTCATGGGTTACTGCACTTTGTATTACTGCACATCATGAACTACCGTACTTTGTTTTAGGGCACATCATGATTTAGTACACTTTGTATTATTGCTTGTCATGAGTTACTACACTTTGTATTACTGCACAACATGAGCTACCGTACTTTGTGTTGTTATATGTCATGGGTTACTGCACTTTGTATTACTGCACGTCATGAGCTACTGTACTTTGTGTTGTTACATGTCATGGGTTACTGCGCTTTGTATTACTGCACATCATGAGCTATTCTACTTTGTGTTGTTACATGTCATGGATTACTGCACTTTGTATTACTGCATGTCATGAGCTACTGTACTTTGTGTTGTTACATGTCATGGGTTACTGCACTTTGTATTACTGCACGTCATGAGCTACTGTACTTTGTGTTGTTACATGTCATGGGTTACTGCACTTTGTATTACTGCACATCATGAACTACCATACTTTGTTTTAGGGCACATCATGATTTAGTACACTTTGTATGATTGCTTGTCGTGAGTTACTACACTTTGTATTACTGCACACCATGAGCTACCGTACTTTGTTTTGTTATATGTCATGGGTTACTGCACTTTGTATTACTGCACACCATGAGCTACTGTACTTTGTGTTGTTACATGTCATGGGTTACTACACTTTGTATTACTGCACACCATGAGCTACCGTACTTTGTGTTGTTACATGTCATGGGTTACTGCACTTTGTATTGCTGCACATCATGAACTACTGTACTTTGTTTTAGGGCACATCATGATTTAGTACACTTTGTATTATTGCTTGTTGTGAGTTACTACACTTTGTATTACTGCACACCATGAGCTACCATACTTTGTGTTGTTACATGTCATGGGTTACTGCACTTTGTATTACTGCACGTCATGAGCTACTGTACTTTGTGTTGTTACATGTCATGGGTTACTGCACTTTGTATTACTGCACGTCATGAACTACCATACTTTGTTTTAGGGCACATCATGAACTACTGTACTTTGTTTTAGGGCACATTATGATTTAGTACACTTTGTATTATTGCTTCTTGTGAGATACTACACTTTGTATTACTGCACACCATGAGCTACCGTACTTTGTGTTGTTACATGTCATGGGTTACTACACTTTGTATTACTGCACACCATGAGCTACCGTACTTTGTGTTGTTACATGTCATGGGTTACTGCACTTTGTATTGCTGCACATCATGAACTACTGTACTTTGTTTTAGGGCACATCATGATTTAGTACACTTTGTATTATTGCTTGTTGTGAGTTACTACACTTTGTATTACTGCACACCATGAGCTACCGTACTTTGTGTTGTTACATGTCATGGGTTACTGCACTTTGTATTACTGCACGTCATGAGCTACTGTACTTTGTGTTGTTACATGTCATGGGTTACTGCACTTTGTATTACTGCACATCATGAACTACCATACTTTGTTTTAGGGCACATCATGAACTACTGTACTTTGTTTTAGGGCACATCATGATTTAGTACACTTTGTATTATTGCTTGTTGTGAGTTACTACACTTTGTATTACTGCACACCATGAGCTACCGTACTTTGTGTTGTTACATGTCATGGGTTACTGCACTTTGTATTACTGCACATCATGAGCTACTGTACTTTGTGTTGTTACATGTCATGAGTTACTGCACTTTGTATTACTGCACATCATGAACTACCGTACTTTGTTTTAGGGCACATCATGATTTAGTACACTTTGTATTATTGCTTGTCATGAGTTACTACACTTTGTATTACTGCACACCATGAGCTACCGTACTTTGTGTTGTTATATGTCATGGGTTACTGCACTTTGTATTACTGCACGTCATGAGCTACTGTACTTTGTGTTGTTACATGTCATGGGTTACTGTGCTTTGTATTACTGCACATCATGAGCTATTCTACTTTGTGTTGTTACATGTCATGGATTACTGCACTTTGTATTACTGCATGTCATGAGCTACTGTACTTTGTGTTGTTACATGTCATGGGTTACTGCACTTTGTATTACTGCACATCATGAACTACCGTACTTTGTTTTAGGGCACATCATGATTTAGTACACTTTGTATTATTGCTTGTCATGAGTTACTACACTTTGTATTACTGCACACCATGAGCTACCGTACTTTGTGTTGTTATATGTCATGGGTTACTGCACTTTGTATTACTGCACATCATGAACTACCGTACTTTGTTTTAGGGCACATCATGATTTAGTACACTTTGTATTATTGCTTGTCATGAGTTACTACACTTTGTATTACTGCACACCATGAGCTACCGTACTTTGTGTTGTTATATGTCATGGGTTACTGCACTTTGTATTACTGCACGTCATGAGCTACTGTACTTTGTGTTGTTACATGTCATGGGTTACTGCGCTTTGTATTACTGCACATCATGAGCTATTCTACTTTGTGTTGTTACATGTCATGGATTACTGCACTTTGTATTACTGCATGTCATGAGCTACTGTACTTTGTGTTGTTACATGTCATGTGTTACTGCACTTTGTATTACTGCACGTCATGAGCTACTGTACTTTGTGTTGTTACATGTCATGGGTTACTGCACTTTGTATTACTGCACATCATGAACTACCATACTTTGTTTTAGGGCACATCATGATTTAGTACACTTTGTATGATTGCTTGTCGTGAGTTACTACACTTTGTATTACTGCACACCATGAGCTACCGTACTTTGTGTTGTTATATGTCATGGGTTACTGCACTTTGTATTACTGCACGTCATGAGCTACTGTACTTTGTGTTGTTACATGTCATGGGTTACTTCGCTTTGTATTACTGCACACCATGAGCTACCGTACTTTGTGTTGTTACATGTCATGGGTTACTGCACTTTGTATTGCTGCACATCATGAACTACTGTACTTTGTTTTAGGGCACATCATGATTTAGTACACTTTGTATTATTGCTTGTTGTGAGTTACTACAATTTGTATTACTGCACACCATGAGCTACCATACTTTGTGTTGTTACATGTCATGGGTTACTGCACTTTGTATTACTGCACGTCATGAGCTACTGTACTTTGTGTTGTTACATGTCATGGGTTACTGCACTTTGTATTACTGCACGTCATGAACTACCATACTTTGTTTTAGGGCACATCATGAACTACTGTACTTTGTTTTAGGGCACATTATGATTTAGTACACTTTGTATTATTGCTTGTTGTGAGATACTACACTTTGTATTACTGCACACCATGAGCTACCGTACTTTGTGTTGTTACATGTCATGGGTTACTGCACTTTGTATTGCTGCACATCATGAACTACTGTACTTTGTTTTAGGGCACATCATGATTTAGTACACTTTGTATTATTGCTTGTTGTGAGTTACTACACTTTGTATTACTGCACACCATGAGCTACCGTACTTTGTGTTGTTACATGTCATGGGTTACTGCACTTTGTATTACTGCACGTCATGAGCTACTGTACTTTGTGTTGTTACATGTCATGGGTTACTACACTTTGTATTACTGCACACCATGAGCTACCGTACTTTGTGTTGTTACATGTCATGGGTTACTGCACTTTGTATTGCTGCACATCATGAACTACTGTACTTTGTTTTAGGGCACATCATGATTTAGTACACTTTGTATTATTGCTTGTTGTGAGTTACTACACTTTGTATTACTGCACACCATGAGCTACCGTACTTTGTGTTGTTACATGTCATGGGTTACTGCACTTTGTATTACTGCACGTCATGAGCTACTGTACTTTGTGTTGTTACATGTCATGGGTTACTGCACTTTGTATTACTGCACATCATGAACTACCATACTTTGTTTTAGGGCACATCATGAACTACTGTACTTTGTTTTAGGGCACATCATGATTTAGTACACTTTGTATTATTGCTTGTTGTGAGTTACTACACTTTGTATTACTGCACACCATGAGCTACCGTACTTTGTGTTGTTACATGTCATGGGTTACTGCACTTTGTATTACTGCACATCATGAACTACCATACTTTGTTTTAGGGCACATCATGAACTACTGTACTTTGTTTTAGGGCACATCATGATTTAGTACACTTTGTGTTATTGCTTGTTGTGAGTTACTATACTTTGTATTACTGCACACCATGAGCTACCGTACTTTGTGTTGTTACATGTCATGGGTTACTGCACTTTGTATTACTGCACGTCATGAGCTACTGTACTTTGTGTTGTTACATGTCATGGGTTACTGCACTTTGTATTACTGCACATCATGAACTACCGTACTTTGTTTTAGGGCACATCATGATTTAGTACACTTTGTATTATTGCTTGTCATGAGCTACTGTACTTTGTGTTGTTACATGTCATGGGTTACTGCGCTTTGTATTACTGCACATCATGAGCTATTCTACTTTGTGTTGTTACATGTCATGGATTACTGCACTTTGTATTACTGCATGTCATGAGCTACTGTACTTTGTGTTGTTACATGTCATGGGTTACTGCACTTTGTATTACTGCACGTCATGAGCTACTGTACTTTGTGTTGTTACATGTCATGGGTTACTGCACTTTGTATTACTGCACATCATGAACTACCATACTTTGTTTTAGGGCACATCATGATTTAGTACACTTTGTATGATTGCTTGTCGTGAGTTACTACACTTTGTATTACTGCACACCATGAGCTACCGTACTTTGTTTTGTTATATGTCATGGGTTACTGCACTTTGTATTACTGCACACCATGAGCTACTGTACTTTGTGTTGTTACATGTCATGGGTTACTACACTTTGTATTACTGCACACCATGAGCTACCGTACTTTGTGTTGTTACATGTCATGGGTTACTGCACTTTGTATTGCTGCACATCATGAACTACTGTACTTTGTTTTAGGGCACATCATGATTTAGTACACTTTGTATTATTGCTCGTCGTGAGTTACTACACTTTGTATTACTGCATGTCAAGTTACTCCACTTTGTGTTATTGCATATCATGAGTTACTCCACTTTACTGTGACTGTTCAAAGGGTTTGGGGAGCTTTCCTGAGGCAGTGACTGTGGTAGATGTCCTTTAGTTTTGGGAGCTGCTGATGGTTCTCTCAGCTCTTGGCACGACTCGCTGTAGTGCTCTCCGGTCAGCTGCAGAACCACACACAGATGCAGTGCGTTAGGATGTTGTATGTGGTGCAGTGGTAGGAGAGCAGGACACGCTGAGAAAGGTCAGATTTCCTCAGCATTCTCAGGAAGAAGAGATGCTGTTGGGCCTTTTTCAGCAGAGGGATGGTGGCGGATGTCCACAAGAGGTTGACTGAGATGTGGGTTCCCAGGAAAGTGAAGGTCAAGACTTCTTCTTCAATCCCCATTGATGAACATGGGAGTGTGTTCCTTATCTTCAGGTCTCCAGAAGATCTCCAGCTGAGCTCCACCTCACCAAATTCTCCCCTTCTGCTCTGTAGGCTGACTCATCACAATGAGAGATCAGCCCAATCACGATCGCTTCACCTGCAAACTTTATGATGGTGCTGGAGTTATGTGCAGGAAAACGGTCGTGAATGAACAGGATTGGGGAGAGTCCACAGCCTTGCAGAGTGCTGATGTTCAGGGTTATGGAAGATGAGGCGTGTGGATCTGAGCACACCACTTGTGGGCGCCCTGACAGGAAGCTGGAAATCCAGTTTGTGGATGAGCTGAGATTGAATGACAGTGTCATAGTCTACAAAGAGCATCCTGTGACCTCCACATGTGTCAGGACTGTGTGAAGAGCTACAGAGATCATCTGTAGATCTGTTTGCTCTGTATGCAAATTGGTTTGAGTCCATAACTTCATTGTTGCTTTTTGTAATGACTTTTCTCTCTTTTGAAAGTTAATCATTAGTAATTAAAGCTAAACAAAAATTTTGTTGAAAAAGAATCTCATGAAAAGCTAAAGGTTTAGCTGATAAAAAAAAGTGGGGAGATTTACTTTGAATGTGTTATTAATTATAAAAAGAGGCTAAAAACACATTTGGATGAAGCACTTTTTTGTTGTGAAAGTGTTGGAACACGGACCCACAACAGGGGGCGCAATGAACGGACAATGGAGAAGGTAAATAACAAGATTTACTTCTGTGACACAGGCACAATTAATATAACAAACACAATTTGGGGTCGAATCCGCTGGTGTCGTGTGGGCAGGCTCGAAGGTAGGAGACGTCCGTCTCAGTCGAACCGGAACCACCCAGATCTCCTCTGCCACCGAACCCTGGAAATACTGGAACCGCCAAGTCCCGAATTCCCAGGTGGCCACTGCCTCCGCTCGTCGGATCCGGTACTGCTGGCGGGAGAGAGCAACAACACACAGGAGTGGATGACCGCACCCAGTAACGGAGAGGGGAAGAGCCGCCTCCACCTCTTGTCAAAGAACAGCAGGAAGGTGAGTACTTATCCAAACAATGAAGCTATCTGTAGTCACCAGTCCTGAAAAGGTTTAATAGGTTTAGCTGGTTAATATATATAACTGCAGAGAATACTACCTTAGTCTTAGGCGATATCTCGGCACTGAGGTGGAGACGCCGTCCTCCTGATATACCTCTGTGCTGAGTGGAACAGCTGTGTCTGGTGATGGGTGACAGCTGTCACCCAGGCTACTCCCATGATGCGGCAGCGCCCTCTGGTGCCTGGAGCCCGCACTCCAGGCAGGGCGCCCTCTGGTGGTGGTGGGCCAGCAGTACCTCCTCTTCAGCGGCCCACACAACACTTTTTGACTGCAAATGAAAGTGGAATCCCATAATGCTTTGCGCAAAACCATGAAGCCATTATTGTAGTTTTTAACATGTTTTATTTGTGTCATACAAATTCACAACTCATAGATGTTTGCTTTATTGTTTACACATTATTATGTGGGATTTTGTTATTATGATAAATAAATTAGAAGCAACCATCAGTGAGGTTTGTGTGCTCAGCGGTGTGATGCGACAGCTGAAGTGAGAAAACAATGTGCTCTTCTTTCTCTTCAAACCGTATAAATCTTTTGCCTTTTACTAAAGATTTCCGTGGAGAGAAAGTCAAAGAGTTTACTTGAATTTTTTGATGCTTTACTCTTTAGTAAGGCTTTCTTAAGTGTTGAAAAGAATTAATGCATTAAAAATATGCAGTTTCAATACTTCTGTTACATTCTAGACCAGCTTGTAAGAGAAAAAGCACTTTCACCTGCACCGTTAGCTTCTGATATGGTTTTTGAAGTGTGGGTTTTTTCTCTTTTTTTTTAGTTCCTAGTCTAATTGTCAATTTTCAACTAATCAGTACAACCTGAGGTTATTCAACAACACTTACAATCTAGCATCAATATGCCATGGTCTCCAGTAGCTGTAGCCAGGTATTGATGGGGTACAGTACACAACTATCTTTTGTAGTTTCATTTCAGTTCTCCAACTAATTTCTTCCCACCCCCTGCAAACTACTTTTTGAGTCCTTTCTTTCTCATGGGAGAATTAATTCTTACGATTTACTTGAGCACTTCATTCAGGTGCCGTACTCCTCCATAGTTTCTGCCCAGGTGATCCTGTTTTACACTGCCTACCTGTCTTGCACCTGTTGTATTTTGTTATGTGAGTTTTGCAGTATTTGTCTTGTCTTTTGCACTATTAGATACTGTTATTTTTTAGATTTGATATCTGATTTGTGTTTTACATGCTATGAAATGACATTTTGTTCATCTACATGCCTGTACGGAGCAGAATGACAGTAAAGCTGACTTGACTTTACTTAACTTGACTTTATTTACTTTACACCTGTGATAGACTGGCATCCTGTCCAGGGTGGACTTTGTCTCATAAATGACCTCAATCACAAAGAAATACAAACAGCGTGGTGCTGTGTGGTAAATCTGTCTGGAGCAGGAAGTTCTCAAAAACTATGTGACCAAGCAAGAAGGAGACAAGTGAGGGAAGCCACCAAGGGCAACTTGGAAGATGTTATAGGCTTCTGCAAATGTGATTGAAAAAACTGGGGACAGTGCAACTTTTGTCTGTTGACCTCAGCAGTGACTGAAGGACCGTCAGACAAGAAAATGGATCAAGTCTCAGCTGATGTCTTTCATGCTTTGTGGCAAACTGAATTTTGTCAATGAGAGAAGTAAATTAAGTCCAGGACATATTCATTGATTTGGAAATGTTCATGTATCCATCCGCTGACTTGTCTTAAGAAACCTGCCTGTGAAAATGATTATCTGTATTCAGAATCATCCTTACTGTCCAATTACTTATGGCCTCAGTAAATGGAGGACTGGATGTAAAAACTGCTGTAATTCCTGAATGATGAATGTGATATTTTTGTGAAAACCCTTGAATTAAAGCTAAAAGTCTCCAAGCACATCTTGATTGTTTTATTTTAACTCCACTAGAGAAAAACTGTCTCTGTCCAATTTCTGATGGACATGGACAGAGTTGACTGCTGGTCCAGATGGTACCTGATAAGCTTCTGTCCCAGGAGGCAGCGCGTCCAGAGCTCAGCTGAACTGGACGCAGTGATCCGGTCATGAATAACTTCATGATACTCGGCGTCAAACTCCTCTTTATATTTCTGCTGCTGCTCCAGTGTGGTGATGACGCCGTATTTGCTGAAAAACCAAAACAGAACTTATTGAAAACTATTCTGCTGCTTTACCTTCATCTGTCAACAGAAAATCAACATTATTTCAACTAAAGTGTAATCAAATTATCAACTGAAAAAATAAATAAAAAAGCCTTAATTCCTTTGTAGTTGTACTGCCTGGTGTCTGACAAAGTCTCATGCTGATTAATATTCATGAATAAAATTATTTTTAGACTTGGATGAAAAAGCCAATTTTTTTTCTGAATATAAACATACTATACTGTACAAGTACAAATTAAAGTCATTTTAAAAGTGCTCCAGTCATGTTCTTGTTGATAAATGAGATCTTAGCATCTTTTCATTATTTTGTAGATGGATAAAAATGATCATTCTGCTTGAGCTGCTAAAATCTCCACTAGGTGGCACTGCAGAATAGTTCTGAGTCTATTTATAATGTAGAAGCTTTTCATTGAGATATTCCTTGATTAGTGTTGTATTCCTATAATGACACTGTACGAGCTGTTTGGACACGAGATTTATCTATAAACAGCAGTTTTTCTTTTTTTTTCAGATAAAAACTAATTGATTATGTTTGCTTTCCTAAAATCTCCACTAGATGGCACTGCAGAATGGCTTTCTTTTTTTTTTTTTTTTTTTTTTTTAAGGGGTCACTAAGGTCAGTTGAGGAAAAGTAGGTGAGATTTTTCAGCACATCCAGAAAAGATCAAAAACAACTTGTTGATTCTGTCACTCAAACTCCATTTCTGCAGCTGATTTCTAAGTTCAAACTCCTCCTGAAATGGGGAATGTCGAGTGTGTATGAGGCTGAAACACAACGTTAATGGAACTTACTTGACGTAGTCGGGGAGTGGAGTCGCTGAGGTTAAAGTAACCATAGCTTTCTCTCCCGTGTGGTCTGATGAGAGAAAGAAAAAACACAGACACAAATGGTGAAGTCAGTCGACCAATAAGAATGTTGGAAGCACCAGCTGCATTGAGGCTAACGGAGGGAGTTATTGATCACTATCTGTGATCAGAGGCCTGATCCAGGGCAGGCGGTGACATCAGCAACCTGCGAGGCAGGAGGCAGTGCCGCCTGCTGAGTCTCAGGGTCAAAGGTCACCTAGATGTGGAGGCAGCGTTGCACTCCTCACTCTCTTGTATGAACCAGGATGAAGTGATCAGTGTGAAGTAAAAATACTTCACTACTGTACTTAAGTACGTTTTGGGAGACTTTGTACTTTACTTGAGTTTTTTTTAATTCAACTTACTTTCACTTTTACTTCACTACATTTCCGACCTTAATTGCAATAAATTTTCTATTCGCCATGCCGTTACTAGTTACAAAACACACACACACAAAAAAGTCGTGTTTTCACCCAGAGACACCACTGATTACTAGTGACTGCAACGAAGTCAGGCCGATTTGTCATGAGGCATGTCCCATAGGTTTGTTTTTTTTTGTTTTTTTGTTTTTTTGCAGTTGTGCACTTGGGGGATGTTTGTCAGGAAAATGATCATTTCTCTACATTGATTACAGACCTGCAGCGGGTCTGTAATCAACTTTTCTGCAGCGCAGCTTTGCTTTGAACCTTGAACCAATCAAAGCAGTGATTCGCAGGTCGAAGCAGTGCTTCGATCTACGATTCGTGGATTTTATTTCACTTTATCCTAATTTTTTTCCCGCTCAAAGCCTGAAGAGCATATGTCTGTGAGTAATATTTAATATTTTTATGTTAAATCGGCCTAAAAATGGGACCAATGCTAACGCGTTAGCATGTCTATGGCGTTTTCGATGTTAAAGTTAGCATTAAGCTGTTCGCATCAGCACATTTGTGTTGATTTGTGTTCGTTGTCGTAAAAGAGTCGAATTGTTATTTTTTTAATTTATTTTTATTCATATATTAATAATAATAATAATAGCAACAACAATAATAGTCTACATAATAGTCAATAATAGTCAATAATAATAGACTAATAATGTTACAGTACAATTTTAGAGAAAGAGACAAAAAGAACCTAATGAAACAAAACACAACAGAAAAGATAAAACCATGTAACAATGAAAATAAATAAATACATATAGAAATACATAACTGTTTCCTGTGAACACCTAGTGAGTAGCCTACTCTCGTTTAGGTTCTGAAACCTTGTTTCTGAAGTGTTTTTGTGTGATGTGCACAATTTTCAGTATTTTGACTAATATTTACAAGCCTAGATAAACTTTTATAACAAAAAAATCAGTCTGTTTTTGATTATTAACATTTACTTGTACTTTTACTTTCAATACTTGAGTACATTTAGTTGTACGTTACTTGTCATACTTAACTACAATAAATACTAGATACTGTTGTGAAAGTGTAGGAACACAGACCCACAACAGGGGGCGCAAATGAACGGACAATGGAGGAAGTCAAATAACAACACTTTACTGTTGTGAATAAGCACAACAAACACAGCAGATTACAATAATAGACAAAGAAGTCAATTCACAAAATGTGTCACGTGGGCAGGCTCGAAGATAAGAGACGTCTGTCCAAAGCAGAACCGGAACCACACGATTTCCTCTGCCACCGAGCCCCAGGAATACTGGAGCCGGCAAGTCCCAAACTCCCAGGTGGCCACTGCCTCCGCTTGTCGGATCTGGTACTGCTGGCGAGGAACAAAAACAGTTAAATGTGGGTGCGTGTGCACCCAGCAACACGTATGGTGGGAAAACCACCTCCACCTCTCGTCGGAAGAAATGTCTGCTATCCAACGCACAAGGTAACAAAGTGTTAATGTCAGAAAGACAACACAGTCGGCTGAGTACGTTACCTCCTTGGTAGAGTGATATCTCGGCAAAGAGGTGGAGATGTCGTCTTGCTGATATACCACTGCAGATCAGATGATTGGTGACAGCTGTCGTAGGTGATAAGTGACAGCTGTCACCCCGGCTGCTCCTGTGAGGCGGCAGCGCCCTCTGGTGCCTGGAGCCCGCACTCCAGGCAGGGCGCCCTCTGGTGGTGGTGGGCCAGCAGTACCTCCTCTTCAGCGGCCCACACAACAGGACCCCCCCCCCTCAACGGGCGCCTCCTGGCGCCCGACCAGGCTTGTCCGGGTGGCGGCGGTACCAGTTTCCAGTGTGTGTCAGTCAAATCCAGTTTCCAGTGTGTGTGTGTCAGTCAAATCCAGTTTCCAGTGTGTGTGTGTGTGTGTGTGTCAGTCAGTCAAATCCAGTTTCCAGTGTGTGTGTCTCAGTCAAATCCAGTTTCCAGTGTGTGTGTCAGTCAAATCCAGTTTCCAGTGTGTGTGTCTCAGTCAAATCCAGTTTCCAGTGTGTCGGCCAAATCCAGTTTCCAGTGTGTGTGTCTCAGTCAAATCCAGTTTCCAGAGTGTGTGTGTCAGTCAAATCCAGTTTCCAGTGTGTGTGTCTCAGTCAAATCCAGTTTCCAGTGTGTGTGTCAGTCAAATACAGTTTCCAGTGTGTGTGTCAGTCAAATCCAGTTTCCAGTGTGTGTCTTAGTCAAATCCAGTTTCCAGTGTGTGTGTCAGTCAAATCCAGTTTCCAGTGTGTGTGTGTCAGTCAAATCCAGTTTCCAGTGTGTGTGTCAGTCAAATCCAGTTTCCAGTGTGTGTCTTAGTCAAATCCAGTTTCCAGTGTGTGTGTCTCAGTCAAATCCAGTTTCCATTGTGTGTGTCAGTCAAATACAGCTTCCAGTGTGTGTGTGTGTAAGTCAAATCCAGTTTCCAGTGTGTGTGTGTGTGTGTGTGTGTCAGTCAAATCCATTTTCCAGTGTGTGTGTCAGTCAAATCCAGTTTCCAGTGTGTGTGTCTCAGTCAAATCCAGTTTCCAGTGTGTGTGTCAGTCAAATCCAGTTTCCAGTGTGTGTGTCTCAGTCAAATCCAGTTTCCAGTGTGTCGGTCAAATCCAGTTTCCAGTGTGTGTGTCTCAGTCAAATCCAGTTTCCAGTGTGTGTGTGTCAGTCAAATCCAGTTTCCAGTGTGTGTCTTAGTCAAATCCAGTTTCCAGTGTGTGTGTGTGTCAGTCAAATCCAGTTTCCAGTGTGTGTGTGTCAGTCAAATCCAGTTTCCAGTGTGTGTCTTAGTCAAATCCAGTTTCCAGTGTGTGTGTCAGTCAAATCCAGTTTCCAGTGTGTGTGTGTCAGTCAAATCCAGTTTCCAGTGTGTGTGTCTCAGTCAAATCCAGTTTCCAGTGTGTGTGTCAGTCAAATACAGTTTCCAGTGTGTATGTCAGTCAAATCCAGTTTCCAGTGTGTGTGTGTGTGTGTGTGTGTGTGTGTGTGTGTGTGTGTCAGTCAGTCAAATCCAGTTTCCAGTGTGTGTGTCTCAGTCAAATCCAGTTTCCAGTGTGTGTGTCAGTCAAATCCAGTTTCCAGTGTGTGTGTCTCAGTCAAATCCAGTTTCCAGTGTGTGTGTGTCAGTCAAATCCAGTTTCCAGTGTGTGTGTGTCAGTCAAATCCAGTTTCCAGTGTGTGTCTTAGTCAAATCCAGTTTCCAGTGTGTGTGTCAGTCAAATCCAGTTTCCAGTGTGTGTGTGTCAGTCAAATCCAGTTTCCTGTGTGTGTGTGTGTGTGTGTGTGTGTCAGTCAGTCAAATCCAGTTTCCAGTGTGTGTGTCTCAGTCAAATCCAGTTTCCAGTGTGTGTGTCAGTCAAATCCAGTTTCCAGTGTGTGTGTCTCAGTCAAATCCAGTTTCCAGTGTGTCGGTCAAATCCAGTTTCCAGTGTGTGTGTCTCAGTCAAATCCAGTTTCCAGTGTGTGTGTGTCTCAGTCAAATCCAGTTTCCAGTGTGTGTGTCAGTCAAATACAGTTTCCAGTGTGTGTGTCAGTCAAATCCAGTTTCCAGTGTGTGTCTTAGTCAAATCCAGTTTCCAGTGTGTGTGTAAGTCAAATCCAGTTTCCAGTGTGTGTGTGTCAGTCAAATCCAGTTTCCAGTGTGTGTCTTAGTCAAATCCAGTTTCCAGTGTGTGTGTCAGTCAAATCCAGTTTCCAGTGTGTGTCTCAGTCAAATCCAGTTTCCAGTGTGTCAGTCAAATCCAGTTTCCAGTGTGTGTCTTAGTCAAATCCAGTTTCCAGTGTGTGTGTCAGTCAAATCCAGTTTCCAGTGTGTGTCTTAGTCAAATCCAGTTTCCAGTGTGTGTCTCAGTCAAATCCAGTTTCCAGTGTGTCACTCAAATCCAGTTTCCAGTGTGTGTGTCAGTCAAATCCAGTTTCCAGTGTGTGTGTCTCAGTCAAATCCAGTTTCCAATGTGTGTGTGTCAGTCAAATCCAGTTTCCAGTGTGTGTGTCAGTCAAATCCAGTTTCCAGTGTGTGTGTCAGTCAAATCCAGTTTCCAGTGTGTGTGTGTCAGTCAAATCCAGTTTCCAGTGTGTCAGTCAAATCCAGTTTCCAGTGTGTGTGCGTCGGACAAATCCAGTTTCCAGTGTGTGTGTCAGTCAAATCCAGTTTCCAGTGTGTGTGTCTCGGTCAAATCCAGTTTCCAGTGTGTCAGTCACATCCAGTTTCCAGTGTGTGTGTGTCGGTCAAATCCAGTTTCCAGTGTGTGTGTCTCAGTCAAATCCAGTTTCCAGTGTGTGTGTCTTAGTCAAATCCAGTTTCCAGTGTGTGTCTCAGTCAAATCCAGTTTCCAGTGTGTGTCTCAGTCAAATCCAGTTTCCAGTGTGTGTCTTAGTCAAATCCAGTTTCCAGTGTGTGTGTCTCAGTCAAATCCAGTTTCCAGTGTGTGTGTGTGTGTGTGTCAGTCAAATCCAGTTTCCAGTGTGTGTGTCAGTCAAATCCAGTTTCCAGTGTGTGTCTGTCAAATCCAGTTTCCAGTGTGTGTGTGTCAGTCAAATCCAGTTTCCAGTGTGTGTGTGTCAGTCAAATCCAGTTTCCAGTGTGTGTGTGTCAGTCAAATCCAGTTTCCAGTGTGTGTCTTAGTCAAATCCAGTTTCCAGTGTGTGTCAGTCAAATCCAGTTTCCAGTGTGTGTGTCTCAGTCAAATCCAGTTTCCAGTGTGTGTGTCAGTCAAATCCAGTTTCCAGTGTGTGTGTCAGTCAAATCCAGTTTCCAGTGTGTGTGTGTCAGTCAAATCCAGTTTCCAGTGTGTCAGTCAAATCCAGTTTCCAGTGTGTGTGTGTCGGACAAATCCAATTTCCAGTGTGTGTGTCAGTCAAATCCAGTTTCCAGTGTGTGTGTGTCAGTCAAATCCAGTTTCCAGTGTGTCAGTCAAATCCAGTTTCCAGTGTGTGTGTCTCAGTCAAATCCAGTTTCCAGTGTGTGTGTCAGTCAAATCTAGTTTCCAGTGTGTGTGTCAGTCAAATCCAGTTTCCAGTGTGTGTGTCAGTCAAATCCAGTTTCCAGTGTGTGTGTCAGTCAAATCCAGTTTCCAGTGTGTGTGTCAGTCAAATCCAGTTTCCAGTGTGTGTGTGTCAGTCAAATCCAGTTTCCAGTGTGTGTGTCTCAGTCAAATACAGTTTCCAGTGTGTGTGTCAGTCAAATACAGTTTCCAGTGTGTGTGTCAGTCAAATCCAGTTTCCAGTGTGTGTCTTAGTCAAATCCAGTTTCCAGTGTGTGTGTCAGTCAAATCCAGTTTCCAGTGTGTGTCTCAGTCAAATCCAGTTTCCAGTGTGTGTCTTAGTCAAATCCAGTTTCCAGTGTGTGTCAGTCAAATCCAGTTTCCAGTGTGTGTGTGTCAGTCAAATCCAGTTTCCAGTGTGTGTGTCTCAGTCAAATCCAGTTTCCAGTGTGTGTGTGTGTGTGTGTCAGTCAAATCCAGTTTCCAGTGTGTGTGTCAGTCAAATCCAGTTTCCAGTGTGTGTCTGTCAAATCCAGTTTCCAGTGTGTGTGTGTCAGTCAAATCCAGTTTCCAGTGTGTGTGTGTCAGTCAAATCCAGTTTCCAGTGTGTGTGTGTGTCAGTCAAATCCAGTTTCCAGTGTGTGTCTTAGTCAAATCCAGTTTCCAGTGTGTGTCAGTCAAATCCAGTTTCCAGTGTGTATGTCTTAGTCAAATCCAGTTTCCAGTGTGTGTGTGTCAGTCAAATCCAGTTTCCAGTGTGTGTGTCAGTCAAATCCAGTTTCCAGTGTGTGTCAGTCAAATCCAGTTTCCAGTGTGTATGTCTTAGTCAAATCCAGTTTCCAGTGTGTGTGTGTCAGTCAAATCCAGTTTCCAGTGTGTGTCTCAGTCAAATCCAGTTTCCAGTGTGTGTGTCTCAGTCAAATCCAGGTTCCAGTGTGTGTGTCAGTCAAATCCAGGTTCCAGTGTGTGTGTCAGTCAAATCCAGTTTCCAGTGTGTGTGTCAGTCATCTCCCACTTGGTGCTCTGTGTTTCTGAGTACAGCTGTAAGTGTTTGGGATTGTTAATTCACACAGAGGGGTTGTGTGTTTAAATGCTGCTGGCACTTTCTGTTTTTTGTTTTCTTGTTTGATGGATTATTCCGGTTATATCTGCTCTTCTCTGTGGTCGTTTCTTTTTGGTGTTGAATCCTTGAACTGCAGACATTTGAGAATTAACACTTATTTTGCTTTATCGTCCTCGTGTACCTTTTTTTCTGCATTTTCAACAGTGAATCCAGCAGGAACTCATTGGAACTTATTTTCAGTCAAGAAAATTTTTAAAACTTGAATTTTTTATTTAATGCTTTCCAATCAGCAACTGCCTCAGTGTGAGAAGGTTCCAGGTTCTCTTCCCATCTGGTCCTTTCTTATGGAGTTCTCCCCGTGGGTTCCTCCAGGTGCAGGTTCACTGAACTGATGACTTTAAGCTGACTATAGGTGAGGTTGCGTTTGTCCATCTCTATGTGCCCCCCCACATTACCCTTAAGTGGAATAAGTGAATGTACAACCCCAATTCCATGAAGTTGGGACATTGTATAAAATGTAAATAAAAACAGAATCCAATGATTTTCAAATCCTCTTCAACCTATATTCAATTGAATACACCACAAAGACAAGATATTTAATGTTCAAACTGATAAACTTTATTGTTTTTGGGTAAATATTTGTTCATTTTGAAATGGATGCCTGCAACACGTTTCTAAAAAGCTGGGACAGTGGTATGTTTCCCACTGTGTTACATCACCTTTCCTTCTAACAACACTCAATAAGCGTTTCAACTAATTGTTGAAGCTTTTTAGGTGGAATTCTTTCCCATTCTTGCTTGATGTACGACTTCAGTTGTTCAACAGTCCGGGGTCTCTGTTGTATTTTGCGCTTCATAATGCGTCACACATTTTCAGTGGGTGACAGGTCTGGACTGCAGGCAGGCCAGTCTAGTACCCGCACTCTTTTACTTCGAAGCCACGCTGTTGTAACACGTGCAGAATGTGTCTTGGCATTGTCTTGCTGAAATAAGCAGGGACGTCCCTGAAAAAGACGTTGCTTGGATGGCAGCATGTGTTGCTCCAAAACCTGGATGTACCTTTCAGCATTGATGGTGCCATCACAGATGTGTAAGTTGTCCATGCCATGGGCACTAACACACCCCCATACCATCACAGATGCTGGCTTTTGAACTTTGCACTGGTAACAATCTGGATGGTCTTTTTCCTCTTTTGTCCAGAGGACACAACGTCCATGATTTCCAAAAACAATTTTAAATGTGGACACATCAGACTTTTAAGATTAGGCTTAAAACTTTCCTTTTTGCTAAAGCTTATAGTTAGGGCTGGATCAGGTGACCCTGAACCATCCCTTAGTTATGCTGCTATAGACTTAGACTGCTGGGGGGTTCCCATGATGCACTGAGTGTTTCTTTCTCTTTTTGCTCTGTATGCACCACTCTGCATTTAATCATTAGTGATCGATCTCTGCTCCCCTCCACAGCATGTCTTTTTCCTGGTTCTCTCCCTCAGCCCCAACCAGTCCCAGCAGAAGACTGCCCCTCCCTGAGCCTGGTTCTGCTGGAGGTTTCTTCCTGTTAAAAGGGAGTTTTTCCTTCCCACTGTCGCCAAGTGCTTGCTCACAGGGGGTCGTTTTGACCGTTGGGGTTTTTCTGTAATTATTGTTTGGCTTTTGCCTTACAATATAAAGCACCTTGGGGCAACTGTTTGTTGTGATTTGACGCTATATAAATAAAATTGATTTGATTGATTGAATATTACAAACTTTGTCAAATCATTTGTTTTTATAAATCACAACATATGTGTTCAAATTGTGCAGATCCTTTAGTTCCTGATTTGCACAGCTGTTATAAATGAGGCCCCATTAGGCCAAACCGTGTCACCAAGTTTGTTGAAGGAGCTGAACGTTTCATTTATTTGTTAGTGGCTTCGTTTGTGAGTGAAAAACAGACAAACACGTGGTTGAACAGGGACAGTGAACCAAATGAACTGAACGTGTTGATGACAACACCTGGAAAGAACAGTTCATCACTTCCAGTGTTGCATAAAGTACCGGAAAATCACACTTAAGTAAAAGTACAGATACCCATTAAAAAAATGACTTTGGTAGAAGTTCAAGTCACTGATTGAAATGCTACTGAAGTAAAAGTCTTAAAGTATCTAGTATTTATTGTACTTATGACAAGTAACGTACAACTAAATGTACTCAAGTATTGAAAGTAAAAGTACAAGTAAATGTTAATAATCAAAAACAGACTGATTTTTTTTATAAAAGTTTATCTAGGCTTGTAAATATTAGTCAAAATACTGAAAATTGTGCACATCACACAAAAACACTTCAGAAACAAGGTTTCAGAACCTAAACGAGAGCAGGCTACTCACTAGGTGTTCACACGAAACAGTTATGTATTTCTATATGTATTTATTTATTTTCATTGTTACATGGTTTTATCTTTTCTGTTGTGTTTTGTTTCATTAGGTTCTTTTTGTCTCTTTCTCTAAAATTGTATTGTAACATTATTAGTCTAGACATTATTGACTATTATTGACTATTATGTAGACTATTATTGTTGTTGCTATTATTATTAATATATGAATAAAAATAAATTAAAAAAATAACAATTTGACTCTTTTACGACAACGAACACAAATCAACACAAATGTGCTGATGCGAACAGCTTAATGCTAACTTGACCGTTTTTCCGTAATTATTGTATGGCTTTGTCTTACAATATAAAGCACTTTGGGGCAACTGTTTGTTGTGATTTGGCACTATATAAATAAAATTGATTTGATTTGATCAGACCACAGCACACTTATCCATTTTGTGTCTGTCCATTTCAAATGAGCTCTGGTCCAGAGAAGGCAGCAGCGTTTCTGGATGTTGTTGATGTATGTCTTTTGCTTTGCTTGGTAGAGTTTTAACTTGCACTTGTAGATGTAGTGACGAACTGTGTTAAATGATCCTTTACACAATGATGTTGGTTTTTAATGCAGTGCCGCCTGAGGGATCGAACGTCACGGGCATTCAATGTTGGTTTTCACCCTTGCTGCTTATGTGTAGAAAGTTCTTCAGATTCTCTGAATCTTCTGATTATATTATGGACTGTAGATGATGGAATCCCTAAATTCCTTCCAATTGAAAGCTGAGAAACATTGTTCTTAAACTGTTGGACTATTTTTTTCACACAGTTGTTCACAAAGTGGTGATCCTCACCCCATGTTTGCTTGTGAACGGCAGAGCCTTTGGGGACGATCCTTTTATACTCAATCATGACACTCACCTGTATCCAAACATGTATTCTTTGAGCATTCATCAACTTTCCCAGTCTTTTGTTGCCCCGTCTCAACTTTTTTGAAACCTGTTGCAGGCATCCATTTCAAAATGAGCAAATATTTGCACAAAAACAATAAAGTTTATCAGTTTGAACATTAAATATCTTGTCTTTTTGGTGGATTCAATTGAATATAGGTTGAAGAGGATTTGAAAATCATTGTATTGTTTTTATTTACATTTCACACAACGTCCCAACTTCATTGGAATTGGGGTTGTAGAAAATACATTTCTGAAAGGATGAATAAACTTGGTAGCTTCCACTCATCTTTCTCACACCCGAAACAAAATATCTGGTTTAGGGAGATACATGAATTTGGTTCAGGACAAAATCTATCAGTCAGCTTCTGTCCCCCCCCCCCCCCCCCCCCCCCCACACACACACACACACTTTACCTATTTTATCAGATGTTTCTTCCTGAATGTCTTAAATCTATCACGTCTGGTTGACAGGTGTGGCAAGACACAAATGCAGACACAAAGCTCTCTATCTAAAAACAGTTTACTGAGGTAGTAAACGAGGTCCGATACACAAGAAGGCAGTCCAAAATGAGCAACAGTACAAGGAACATCAGGCTAAGGCGCAGTTGAGGAAACAAGCAGGTGGTTAAAACACGTGAGGCTAGCAGGTCGAGAATACAAAAGCAGAGCTAGAGAGAAGGCACTAGGCGCATCAATCTGGCAAAGGACTGAGAAATGTGAGGAGCTATATATACCCCCAGGTGATGAGATGTAAATTGAAAGCAGGTGTGCGTGGAATGCACCAGAATGAGGGAGTGGCCAGAGAGAGGAAGACGCCCACCACCAAGAGCCAGGAGAGACAGACAAGAGAGATAGAGACAGACAGACCCAACCAGGAAAATCCCGGCAAGAGAATAAACAAACAGAAAAGCAATAAAACCAAGAAAATCTAACAAAAGCACACAACCAAACCAAAACATGAAAACAAAACCAGACAAAACTCACAACCTGAGTCCAGTCGGTTGTTGTTGGCCTGGTGGCCTGTTAAGTCTGTACTATGACAGGGAAACCCTCCAGTTTTAATTCCCACAGCCAGCAGCACTGTTGTTCTATGTTCCGTGTTTTCCTGCACTCATCTTGTACTAATGGGTGTATTTGTCTTCAGATGAGGTTTCTGTGAAGGCTCTCAGTTGTCCAGGTAGTAGAGAAGCTTGAATCTTCGACTGGACTGGGTTGCTTGACACAAGGACGTTTCGCTTCAAATCGCAGAAGCTTCCTCAGCTAAAATTCTTGCTCTGGAAGTCTGACTTCTGTCTGACTCTTGTAGAGAGTCAGACAGAAGTCAGACTTATGATGCAGTTTTGAGATAAGCCTCAAATATGCGGGTCGGTGACACGCAGAGACTCTGCTCATGTGACCCCCCCCCCACACACACACACACAGAATCACAACGCTGGAAGGTTCAAAACAGCATTTATTCAGGCGGCCACTGATGTTAGCGGTATAGTGCAAATAAGCAATTCAGAATCAGTCAACATTTCCGCGGTTAGAAAGGTCAGGGTCATTCACATGGAAGGTTTCCTGATGAGGAGCAGCAGAAGAACAATCCAAAAACACCAGCAAGGCATCATAATCACAGGAAACCAGTAAAACAGGCAACCACGGACCAAAATGGCAGCAAGGATCAATAACACAAACACGAGGAACGAATGTGAGCGTGCAAGCACAGCAGACAATGTGGGTGAAGCTCCACTGGAATCCATGATGTGGTTTAGGAGCAGTTTCACTGACTGACGTCATTCAAACAGGAGAGTCCTACAAGTCTTTGTTGGGGTACAAAAATGTCTGTCTGGTCTTGAGTCCTTTGTGGTGTCTGATGGTTCCACTGTAGAGTGTGTAGATGGTCACGGTGGTGAACAAGATAATGAAAGAGTGAGTTCCACGTGGCTTGAGGAGTCATTTTTTCAACCTGATCTCACGGCAAGTCGTGATTCAGCAGCACGAAATATACATTAATCTATTGGTTTGTGATATTGTCACGGCAGCACAAATTCATTCTAATTCATTCTGTGATGGCTGCACCAAATTAAAAGTGAAGCGGGGGGGGGGGGGGGGGGGTGGTTATGGTTATGGTTGGGGGAAGGAGCAGGGTTAGTAATATGAGTTTAAAAAACCCGTCACAAAAATTTGACTCATTTCATGACGGGCACACGAAAAAAAAAAGTGAGACTGGGCAGCGTTTTTTACCCGTTCAGGGGCTCCTGAGCCACACTGAGGTCTGAGGAGGTTTGAGGAGGTCTGAGGAGGCCTGAGGAGGTTTGAGGAGGTCTGAGGAGGTTTGGGGAGGTCTGAGGAGGTCTGAGGAGGCCTGAGGAGGTTTGAGGAGGTCTGAGGAGGTTTGGGGAGGTTTGAGGAGGTCTGAGGAGGCCTGAGGAGGTTTGAGGAGGTCTGAGGAGGCCTGAGGAGGTCTGAGGAGGTCTGAGGAGGTTTGAGGAGGTCTGAGGAGGCCTGAGGAGGTCTGAGGAGGTCTGAGGAGGCCTGAGACATCAAACCCAGGGCACACAGCAAACTGCACTGACAAAGAGACTCCTTTGGTCACTTTGAACTAATTATGGTGCAGTCACTTACTGATCCTTCTCCTCAGAAAACAAACCTCTGGAACACCTGCAGTTTGCCTCTGATGTTATTCAGACTCACTTAACTCAGTGTTGAATGCAGGAAAATCTAAATTCACATTGTTTTCAAATGGCAAAGAACGATTATCAACCAGTCTGTCCATCATCCTCTGACCTCTGACATCAACAAGGCAATTTCACTCACACAACTGCCGCTCACTGGATGTCTTATTTTTTTTGGTCTATTCTCTGTGAACCCTGGAGATGGTTGTGGGTGTAAATCCCAGTAGATAAGCAGTTTCTGAAACACTCAGACCAGCCCATCTGGTACCAACAACCGCACCACGTTCAAAGTCACTTAGATCCTCTTTCTTCCCCATTCTGGTGATCAGTTTGAACTTCAGCAAGTCGTCTTCACCGCGTCTAGATGACTGAACGTACTGAGTTTCTGTCATGTGATTGGCTGATCACCTAATAAAGTGTACCTAATAAAGTGGCCAGTGACTGTACACTATCAGAAGTTTATTTTTGCTGAACATTTATATTACTATTTAGTAATAACCACATAACAGGGTGGAGGACTGTCTGAACAATCTGCCCATAATTATTATTTTGACTCCCTGAGCTTAGGCAATATTTATTCCTAAAATTTAAACACGTCAGTATTCTGAGAAAACACGAAAAACATGGAAAAGATGCTTTTGTTTTTCAAAATCTATGAAGCCAAAATGTTACTGGATAACAACAACAACCTCCCGAATGTCCTTCAAAATAAAATGAATTTAAACTCGGAGCAGAGAAGACTGCAAGCAGAGCACAGGAAAGAGTTTTACTGTGAAAGGTCACTTCCTGTGCAGCAGGAAGTGACCTTTGTGTGTAAAAATGTGTAAACCACCACCAGGGGGAGCCACTGTGGGATTATTGCTTGGACTAAAACCTGAGTTTTTCCTGCTCAGTTTGCTCGTCTGCAGCTCAACATTCAGACTTTAACCTCATTTTAGTTTCTGTTTTATCTATGAATTATTTTACAGTTTGATTCAATCACTTTTGAAATTTGAAAAAAAAAAACTCGCCGTGTGTCTGCCGTCTGTCCCGGCTGGTGGACGTGTGCTAACAAAGCTTGTCATGTGTGTGCTGCCTTTAGCTCTCCAGGATCTCGCTGAGAAGATCCAGTGGCTCTCCTGCCCCTAGTTCAGTTCTGGATCTGTTGCTCCTGCTGACATCATAAGGTTCTGGACCTCAGCCTCTCTGGATTTCTGGACATCCTTTGCTCGTGTTTGTCTTTACTCATGTTGTCATCACTCTTGCTTCTGTCTTTTGTCTTCATGTCCTGGTCCAGGCGGACCTGGTTCATCATCTCAACAGGTGGTCCTGTCACGGTTCTTCGATCCTCCAGTTTGACCAGGTTCTCATTCTGCTGATCTGTGAAAACAGATTCAAGTTTAATGACAGGCTCTAAATAATAATCAGCAAAGAAACATCAAAACAAAAAGTACCGACCTATCAGCTGCTGCCCGGACAGACGTGGGCGTGTCTTTGGCCTTCTCAGACACGTTGGTACTGGATCATGCACAGAGAAACAAAGTCACATGGTCAAAATGGAGGGGGAACGGCACACTCACACGCCATTTGTGTTGCTTGGTAACGGCACACTTGTGGGTCACTAAGAAAAAGCGGGGCCATTCACACAGCCAGCTCGAAAGTGGTCTGCCTGCTCTCCACTTTCGTGGCGCCATTCGGCCAGGGTTCAACAGGTTGATGATTTCGAAAAGTCCTTCGACTGCGGCACAATTTGTCTGACCTGCGTTCGAAATGACCTCATCTTGCCCGCCATTCGAATGGGTCTCCGGCACAAGCGGCATGTGAATGTGGAGTGCATGTGCTGTGCCCGAATGGATGTGGAACTGCTGTATGAGGCATTCAAGTGCAGCTCAGATTTTTCACAAGTGCCATTTGAATCCTCCTTCGTATGCTATTGTGCCTCAGTCGTGTTCTGTGTGACGGGGCGCGGTGGTTTGCAAGGCAAAAAAATTGAACAGTGCAACAGAGCGAGCCGAATCCACGTTTACTCAATATATGTCAAACTGGAAATGTATGTGGAACTTCCCTTTGGGCAAGTTTAACAGTGGACATTAGCTCACCGTGGTACTTGTGCACACCACAACGTGTGCTGTTAAGCCGTGGTCACAACCCGCCGTACTTGCATGTGCGTGCAGTCTACTTGCAAAAACGTGGGCTAAATTTGGAGATCCGTACGTCATAAGTACTGCCTCAGTACGAATTTAGGAGCACGCAGACACATGCAGACATGCCGTAGAGGTTTTAGTGCATGCAGAACTTTCACTGCGGTCAGACTGCGGATTCACCAGCAGTACAGATGACGCACGTTGTGAGTCCTGCCTCAGTACGGATTCAAACCAGCACATTTTCATTCAATTACTACTGAATTAACCAAATCCGTACGTAGGCAGTACGGATTACGGCACTCACTGCATACTATGGAGGCCGACAGACTTGCATACACAACGCAGCTTGTCACTTGAACTTGGACTTTATTTCCAAACGTGAGCAACACAGACACTCCACAGCTTCAGTCTGTTAACTAGCTGTAACTTTTCGAGGCAAGTAAACACTCGTACAACTGACCGCTGCAGGCTGGACATGCTCATGCATCGCCGACGGCGAAAAACACCTGCCGCTCCGGTCCTGCTCATAAAAAAGAAAAGCAACCACACACACACACACACACACACTGCTTTATTGTCAACTCTCTTTATCATTACACTCCTAGAGACGTGCGTTGAACGTACTCCCTCCCTCCTCTTGCTACTGCCTCCGTACGTTTTCATCCGCGGAAAACGTACAGCGAAAAAACGCACGGTGGGTTGTGACCGGGGCTTTACTTAACCTAAGGGACCTGATTTCCAAAGAACCCAGATAATTAATGAATGAATGAATGAATGAATGCTAAACTGTATTGAGTAATCCATACTTTTGCGTACTGGGGTGGAGACCGTGCTGCAGGTGATTTACTGAGATTAATTGCGTAATAGAACCTACAGCAGTGTGTAAATGAGGATTTTGGCCGTAAGCACAAAGTGAAAATCAGCCCCTTGCAGCTTTGCACCTGTTCACACGCTGGAAATTAAAAATCTAAACCAAAAACTCCTATTTCTGACAAGTAATTATTTGTTCCATACATCACTTCTGCTCTTATGTGGAATAAGTAAATATGATGGAACATGAATAAAAATAAGATGGGTGGAGTCAGAGTGCTGGTACCTGCTGTCTCCTGGGTCCAGGCTGTGACCTCTCCGGGCTCTGCTACTGACCCGGCTTTTATTGTGATGTGCAGGGAGAACGCCTGTGGACCACTGAGGTCATCCCCGGCTCTGCTGCTGGTCAGAGCTTTTCCTTGGCTCGTGGCAACATGACCGCGATGTCTGAAACCTCTGCTTCTGTCATCACCAGCTTTCCTGCCATCACGTTCACCACAGACAGACATAAGAACAGCTGCAGAACTTCCACTGTGTTCTCTGTTGTCATTATTACTGCTGCCGGTGAAGCACCTCCTGCTGATTCCCATGGCAGGTTGTTCTCGGAGTAGTGGGCGCCCCCTAATGGCCAGGTCAGGGTAGGTTCTGTGCATCTCCATAATCGAATGGTCTTCACTGAGGAGTCTGTGCTGGGTCCTGGGCTGGGACGTATCTGCATGCTTGGCCTCCAGACACAGAGGCACCTGCAGAAAGAAGAGAGTCATTCCAACAGTGACGCCACTGATTACGCTGCTCATACCGCACCATGCAGGCACACCCAAATCTGCCCCACAGGGGCGCCACAGGGCCCACAAACCTGGTGTAGGAAGGTGGCAAATGTATTGGGGGGTTGAGGGGGTTTCACCCACCTTCAGCTGCTGACTAATAGTGCAGCAGATAAAAGAATATTTAGAGCGGAATCCTGCAAATGGTGATAAAAGCATCAAATTTGGCAGAAATACTCCTCAGACAATCCTCTTTTGACAAAACCGATTAGCCACTTGAATTTTCAGTTGGCGTTCAGGTAGGGGTCAATTGAAGAAATACACAGAGGTCAAAATTAAAAGATGTTCCAATCATATTGAAATCTATGCCACATTATTTGCCTGATCATAAAGATTCCAAAAAGGTATAGTTTGGATGGTCTGTATGTTGGGTTTGCACCCTGTTTTTAAAGAAATGAGAGGCACAAACACTGAAAAGAAACCAGTCAGAGACAAATATATATATATATTTTTTGCTCTGCGCAGAGGAGGAGAACAAGCAAAGCTCTCCTAAAATCCCCTCCTCTGGCCCAGCCTTTTATTTAGTTCATCAACATGAGAAAAAACAAACAAGGACAGTCGGGAGAGGTTACACATGAGTCATGTCTGCAAGAGGGTGATAGCAAAGCAAGGTAACGGCTGAAACCTTCCATTCCTGCAACATGAGCCTTGTGGCTCGTCAAAGCAGGATAAGGCACTTATGCAAAATGAAAAATAGTTTGCTCAATCATGAAGAATGCAGACAACAAGTCTTTCTTTCTAAAACCTCCTCCTCTCACAAAGAGGAAAAATAATAAGCATAAACTATAAGAAAATAAATAATAATAATAATAATATAAGCATAAACTAAAGAAAATAAATGATAATAAGAACATGAACTATATAAAATCCTTGACATAATCCTCCCTGTTTATCGTTTATTTACATAAGTTTGTCATGTCCAAAACACACAACAATAGAAAATTTGTCCACTTTAACCACTTGTCTTATTACATTTTCAGCTAAAGCTTCATAGGCTAAGAGTGTGTTAACTCATCACGTCAACAGTTCAAGCTTGAACTGGAGTTGTGAGCTTTTCAATATCATCATAATTCTCAACACAGTCATTATAGTTTTCTCCACTAAGGTCTGACCGTTTCAATGCTTGATATTTTGGCATAGTTTGTTGGAAAGCCAGATTACACTGTACAAATGTATTTGACACCATTTTGCCAACCATTGTTTTGATATAAGGGATCACACAACACATGCAAAGTCCAATCAGAATTAGGACTATAATAACTGGTGTCACCATTTTCAATAGTAACTGCCACCATGGTCCTGAAGTCAACCAGGACCAGGGATTCCACTGGCTCACGGCTAGGGTGTCTTTATGCATTGCATCATGAAGTTTATTCAGCTCTTCCAATGCGTCCTGCACATCCACTGAATGAATGGAGTCTGGGATGAAAGTACAGCATGTTGTGTTCAGCAGAACACAAACTCCTCCCTGTGAACCAGTAAGCAGGTCTAAAACCATGCGATTTTGCATCACCATGGTACGTAAAGCATCTATTTCAGTGTTTTGAGCTGCTACTATTTTCTCAGTCACATTCATCAATCAATCAATCAATCAATTTTTTATATAGCGCCAAATCACAACAAACAGTTGCCCCAAGGCGCTTTATATTGTAAGGCAAGGCCATACAATAATTATGTAAAACCCCAACGGTCAAAACGACCCCCTGTGAGCAAGCACTTGGCTACAGTGGGAAGGAAAAACTCCCTTTTAACAGGAAGAAACCTCCAGCAGAACCAGGCTCAGGGAGGGGCAGTCTTCTGCTGGGACTGGTTGGGGCTGAGGGAGAGAACCAGGAAAAAGACATGCTGTGGAGGGGAGCAGAGATCGATCACTAATGATTAAATGCAGAGTGGTGCATACAGAGCAAAAAGAGAAAGAAACAGTGCATCATGGGAACCCCCCAGCAGTCTACGTCTATAGCAGCATAACTAAGGGATGGTTCAGGGTCACCTGATCCAGCCCTAACTATAAGCTTTAGCAAAAAGGAACGTTTTAAGCCTAATCTTAAAAGTAGAGAGGGTGTCTGTCTCCCTGATCTGAATTGGGAGCTGGTTCCACAGGAGAGGAGCCTGAAAGCTGAAGGCTCTGCCTCCCATTCTACTCTTACAAACCCTAGGAACTACAAGTAAGCCTGCAGTCTGAGAGCGAAGCGCTCTATTGGGGTGATATGGTACTATGAGGTCCCTAAGATAAGATGGGACCTGATTATTCAAAACCTTATAAGTAAGAAGAAGAATTTTAAATTCTATTCTAGAATTAACAGGAAGCCAATGAAGAGAGGCCAATATGGGTGAGATATGCTCTCTCCTTCTAGTCCCCGTCAGTACTCTAGCTGCAGCATTTTGAATTAACTGAAGGCTTTTTAGGGAACTTTTAGGACAACCTGATAATAATGAATTACAATAGTCCAGCCTAGAGGAAATAAATGCATGAATTAGTTTTTCAGCATCACTCTGAGACAAGACCTTTCTGATTTTAGAGATATTGCGTAAATGCAAAAAAGCAGTCCTACATATTTGTTTAATATGCGCTTTGAATGACATATCCTGATCAAAAATGACTCCAAGATTTCTCACAGTATTACTAGAGGTCAGGGTAATGCCATCCAGAGTAAGGATCTGGTTAGACACCATGTTTCTAAGATTTGTGGGGCCAAGTACAATAACTTCAGTTTTATCTGAGTTTAAAAGCAGGAAATTAGAGGTCATCCATGTCTTTATGTCTGTAAGACAATCCTGCAGTTTAGCTAATTGGTGTGTGTCCTCTGGCTTCATGGATAGATAAAGCTGGGTATCATCTGCGTAACAATGAAAATTTTTGTTGAACAGTCCCAATTGATAATTCAGAGTTTCAATCATTAATGAATTTTTTCCCACTCCTATCCAGGGGAACAATGAATGTGCTATTATATCTCCTACAGACCACAATTTTTGGTCCTTTGGTACATCCGAGCCCCACATGTGATCATGTGGTAACACATCTGGGTATATCGATCTCCTCTGTCTGGTGCTGCCATTCTTCTCTGTGGAGGTCCTTGGCACTACCACATATGTATGGTCAGTCACCTGGGTAGGTGCACACACACCACCCCAATTTGGTGGGAGACTCATGTACAGTCTGGAACCACAAAGCCAATAGATGTCATCATACACCGGAGTACCATTTACAGGTGGTAGCAAAAACTTACTAACATAAGCACATGATTCATCCGTTCCCCATGGACAGGAGCCTGTATAATTACATCCCTGTCCAATGTGATGAAGATAAGTACCATCCACATATTATGTTTTGGTTAGGCTTAAATTATTTGATAAACATACGTTTGGGTACACAGACGTTTCTTAATTTTACCTACAGTTTTATTCCCTGTCCCTTAAAAGCAAATCGGGAATGGCCGTTGTGATGACAATGATATTTTTGCATTTCCCTTCAGTCTAGTCAATGGAGCAGCACTTGGGCACGCTTGTACGTCTTCTGTTGAAATCCCTATCATATAAGTGGTTGCACTGAGGCAAGTGGTGTTACGTCTTGTCAGATTTGCTGAGAACTGCTCCCCCCGAAATACAGTTTGATTATGCATCCGTATGATAAGACATTCTGTCACCCTAGCAGGGTACAGTTTAGCCGTCAGAGCTGGGTGTGTTGAGGATATAGGCATTTGCGAACAAACATAACAATTAGTAACATGTAATTCCATAGCCAATAAATGAACATATCTGTACCACATATTAGTATGGTATATATGAGGGTGTCCATCTGTTTCATTCACATTATGAATAAACCTCTTCTGACGTTGCTTCCGTTGTTCTCTGGCTCGGTCCACAGTGAGCTGCAATTCTTGGGTCAACCACCAGGCCAGGAATCCGAGGAGCACGAAACACACTAAGATCACAACGCAACCGGCTGCCCTACCAACAGTCCGGCAGCGGTGGCGCTGAGCACGCCACTCCGGGGTCTGCTGTAGTTCAGTCATGATTGCTAGGATACAGTGTTGTTAACCAACCTCACCTAATAGTGCAAGGATTTCCCTGCTTCACTGGCGTTGAGACAATCTATTGCTAATTAAATAGACTCCCTTTGTAGCCAGACTTCCCCTTACACTATGGAGGCAGCCAACACACACTGTATCCTACAGTGACTTAGATGTATCCACGTTGATCTCTCCGCTATCTTTACTGCAGTTGGTGTTGTTAACAGCACTTGGTATGGACCTTCCCAACGAGGACTGGACCAGTTCTTCCTCTTAATCACTCTGATGAACACCCAGTCTCCTGGCTGGACTACTGGAAGGCCGTCCTGTGGGAGATCAAAATTATTCGGCAGTAAATGTGTTTGAGTTATCTCTTTCTGTGTTAATGTCTTTTTCATAAAATCTGCTAATGTTTGTTCCTCATCTGCTGTTCTAGTATCCATGTCAAAAATTGGTAGATGATATGGTCGTCCATAAAGTATCTCAAATGGTGTTAAACCTGATGGTGTTGGTGTTATTCTCATATACAATTTTACTAGGTCCAAACATTCAATCCAGGTTTGTTTTGTCTCTTCCATACATTTCCTTAGTCTTATTTTTATTGTGCCATTTGTGTTGTGTGTTGGGGGGTGTGGCTGGATATTTTGGTGTTCTTTTCTTTTCTTTGCTCTCCAGGTGGCATGAGAACTGATTTGTCTGTGGAGAAGGTGCTGGCTGAAGAATACTTCACCCTCATCAACATCATGTGCAGCACCTGTGACTGGTGCTCACATGCAACCTTAAAGACTTTCAGCTGAAGCAGATAATTGGATGGCGTTCTGCATTTAAGTCATGTGTAATTCAAGCAGAACTGCCGGGAACTCGACCTTGTGATGTTCGTTTGTGAGACGCTGAGGACCGCGCCTGGGTTTGACACATCGAGCCCGTGAAGCAAGGAAGGGTGAGGGACACATGCTGTCAGCACACATCAAAGGTGATTTAGTGTTTGACTAATTGTTGATAGTAACTTGGTATTTTGTTACGCAGTATACTTGAATTGTGATGAGGATTGTGCAGCTCGCTTCTCACTGCTGTGGCATGCGGACAAGTGATCCTCCACCTGTTGTGAGAAGCTGCTCATTTGCATAAAGCTTAAAATACAGACCTGCATGTGTTGCTGATAGTGTGTGTCTTTTGGAGGATATTAGTTGTAACTGCTAACTTACCTCACCTCTTCTATGCTTCGCAGAGAGTCGGTTTTGTCATGTCCACCTGGGGGGTGTTTGGCGGTGGTAGTGGGTCCAGGAGCGCCGGGCTTCGATCCTTTTGGGCGCTGGAGAGCGTGCCAGCCTTCACTCCACCAGAAGGACGCTATTTCTGTTTTTACACTTTTTATGCACCAGCGGGTGAAATAAATATATTGTTTTTGGAACCGCTTTTCTGGTTATTTGTAGCGCTGGGTTCCGTCTGACGCAGGTCCGCTCCTCAACCCGCGTCGACACATAACAATTTGTCCTTTCCACTAATCCTGCACTTTGTGGGTGGTAAGCACAATGATGTTTTAACTTAATTTTCATGTGTTCTGCTACTCTTTGTACAACTTCATTTACAAAATGTGTTCCATTATCACTGTACAATGTCTCTGGTATTCCATAATACGGAATAATTGTCTTACACAATGCTTTTGCTATTGTTAAAGCATCTGCTTTGTGTGATGGAACAATTTCTACCCATTTTGAAAAGGCATCAATTAATACTAGACAGTATTGATAAGGTCCACATTGATTTAGTTCAATAAAGTCCATATGAACAATTTGAAAAGGATACTGTGGTTTTGGGAATTGCCCTCTCCGGGGTCTTATATTTCCCTGTGGGTTGTGTTTCAATCAGGTAACACAGACTTTACAAAAATGTTTTGAGTATAAATTAAATCCATAGGTAGTAAAGTGTTGGTCTACCATATATACCATCCCCCCTGTTGACACATGCGTTAACCCATGCATCGCAATTGCAGCTGCTTTGAATAAGCTTTTGGGTAGGATGGGTTTGTTATATACACAATAAAGTCCTTTGGGGTTTGGGGTTGCCCCATTTTTCAACCACAAATGTTGTTCCTGCGCTGGTGCCTGTTTTTGCATATCCAATAAAAGGTCAGAATCTATTAATGGTTCATTGTCTGTCTGAACTGTGTAAATAGAAGAAGTGCTGTATCGACCAGCTGCTGCTTCTTTCGCTATTTTGTCTGCGAGACAGTTTCCTCTGGAGACAAAATCTGTGCCTCTGGTGTGGGCTGCGCATTTACATAATGCCAGGTGTGATGGTAATGTCACTGCTTCTAGCAAATTTGTGAGTAAGCCTGCATGTGTCACTGGTTTCCCTGTAGAGGTTATCATACCTCTTTGTTGCCATTGTTCTGCAAAGAACCAAATTGTTGAAAATGCATATTGACTATCTGTATAGACTGTCAGTTTCTGTCCTTTAGCCAAGATACAAGCTCTGGTTAATGCAATGAGTTCTGCAGCTTGGGCTGTTTTAAAATGATCGATCTGTTTTGCTTCAATAACAGTATTTGGTAATTGAACCACAGCACAGCCTGTTAATGTCTGTCCTTTCTGATCTTTGAAACATGAGCCATCCACAAAGTAATGTAGTCCATCTGTAAATGGTTTGTCTGTTAAGTCTGGTCGAGGTAATTGTTGTTTCTGTGTGTCTGCCAAACAATCATGCGGTTCACCATCTGTCTCAGTAGGTAGGAGCGTGGCGGGATTCAAGGTGTTGCATCTTTCAATGGTAATATGTGGCTGAGACAATAGCATTGCTGTATAAGCTATCTGTCTAGCAGGCGATAAGAATGTAGCCAAACGTTTGGAATAATAGCCAACTGGTTTATTTTTATTACCATGTTGTTGTAGCTGCACACATAAATCCCTGTTTTGTGTCCACCATGAGAGGGCATGGCTTGGCATAATTGGGCAGAGATAATACTGTGGAACTCACAAGTTCTTGTTTAAGAGCTGTAAACTGTTCTTCAGCTTCTTTATTCCACTGTATTTTGTCAGTCATATCCATTGGTATAGAGTGTATTAAATCCTGCAATTTCTGCACCTTCTCTGCATAACATGGAATCCAGGCTCTGCAATAATTACAGATACCTAAGAAAGTCATCATTTCCTTTTTTGTTGACGGTTTAGGCGCTTTGAGAATAGCGTGCTTTCGATCGTCTTGTATTCGTTTCCCTTCAGCTGATAGGACGTGGCCTAAATAAGTCACTTGTGGTTGCACAAACTGCAACTTTTGCTTTTTAATTTTACTTCCTGTTTCTGTCAAATGTTGCAAAAGCATCATAGTACATTTTGTACAGCTGTCTTTTGTCTTTCCTGCCACCAAAATGTCATCTACATACACCAAGATTTGTGAATCTTCTGGTGGAGTAAATGAAGATAAGCAACAATTTATTGCTTGTGTAAAAATGGTCGGACTGTCAGCAAAACCTTGAGGGAGTCTTGTATATGTGTATCTTTTCCCTTTGAATGTAAAATTGAGAGTCTGGATGAACAGGTACTGAGAAAAATGCATTACTGATGTCTATGACAGAGAAGTACATGTTTCCAGGACTTAATCTATTTAGCAGCGTATGTGGGTCTGGGACCAGAGGGGCACTAGTTTCTACTGCAGCATTTACTGCACATAGGTCTTGTACCATTCGCCAATTCTGATTGTCTGCTTTTTTCACAGGATATATTGGAGTGTTACAGGATGCATCTAAACATTCCCTGATGACTCCTGCTTCCAATAATTCTGCAATAACCGGTTCAATTCCTTTTTCTGCTTCAGGTTTTAACGGATATTGTTTGATCCGTGGTCTCCAATCAGATCGTGGCTTAATTTTGACTGGCGGAATATTTTTCAACAGTCCTACATCTGTGGGTGCTTTCACCCAGAGATGAGGAGGCAGTTTAGTCAATAAAGTCTCATCGTCCTGTGTCAACAACACAGATGTTGTTAAATTTCAATCGTCCAGATCTACTTCATGTATCACTGGTGTCGTCCAAGCACTTACAAACATGTATTTCCGATACAAGCCTGTGGATGGACTGAAATCCAACACCGACACTTCATCTGCTTCATGCCAATCAGTTGCTTCCTCAGCTATTTTAGCAATTCCTCCAAGGTCCTTCCAGGACTGAGTGTCTGCCCTTGTCAGTGAAATATGTGGCACAGCCTCAGGTTTTCCTCTGTACCATTTGTCTGCACTTTGGGTCAGCACTACACTACACACAGAGGTGGTTTTTCTGTCTGTGTATAGGTGTGCTACTGTCTGTAATTCTGATGGAATTTTCAGAAATCCTGCTCCATACCTTTCATCCTTTTGTGGAGTGAATAGCATAGTTATGTGTAGATCTTTTGGTGACCTCATTACTACGTGTTCTCTGTTTTCACAGGTCATCAGACCTTCCTCCAATAATTGTTCAGTTTGTCTCAACTCTGACAGATCCAAAGAGTACTGCCAGGCCTGGGCCAAATTTGTATATAAAGACAGCGGGCTGCCTCACAGCTCTCATACCACCTACTGTTGGTGTGACTCCTATAGATAAGGCAGTCATCAAATCTCGTCCCAGTAAATTTACTGGACAATGGGGCGAATAAACCACAGAGACACAAGCAGTTTGGTTCGTTTCAGGATCTTCAAAATTGACAAACTTCAATATTTTCTCTGAATTCACCTGTCCATTTGCAGATTTTACCCAAACGACTTCTTTTGCAAATTTAGTTCCGGGAGGTCTGTCTGTTATCACTGTCCTACATGCTCCTGTGTCACAGAGAAAATCCATGTCCTGTCCATTTACCTTTAGAGTCACCACAGGTCTTTCTTCCTCTTTATGGCCTCTACTCTCATCTGTGCTTCACTGAGCCATACTTTTGCACACTCTATTTCTCCTTCTTTTCTTGCTTTCCTGTTACCCTTTTTATTTGCTGCTGCTGCTGTAAGTTTTAACACCAAAACCTTCACAATCTGGCACAACCAATTTACCTGAAAAGCCATATTTCTTTTTCCATTTAGTTATGTACTTCAGATTTTCCGGATTGCGTTTGTGCATGTATTTTTCGTCGCCCTGAAATAGGGGCTTATTTTCTGTGCATGTGTTTCCCATGTTGGTCACCTATTCCCCTTCACTCTGCAAAGTTCAGGTCAAGCTTCTACCCCGTGGGGCGGACCTTCCTTGGAATCCCCCTCTTTGCAGACTCGTCGGGAATATGTGAGTGTGGTGCGTATGGACTTAAAATGACTGACCTACTTTGCAGACAACGGCTCCACTTTTATCCCCTGATAAAATGGGATATCAAGCTGTCCGTGCTTCAGTCACTCACAGTCTCATTCTTTTATCATTACTAAGGAATACTCAGTGAAACAATACCACACATACAGTCCGACACTGTCACACACACACTCCCACAACCGCTCCAACTCTCACACATATACAAAATAAATTACAGATTTCATCAATGATTGCAATTACAGACAAGCCCTCATCTTAAAAAAAAAAAATAAATAATAATAAATCATTTTATATCAAGACATAAATAACAACAAAATCCTTACAACAAAACAACAAAAACAGAATTTTCTCTCATTCATACCACAAACATACTTAGTTTCACTTTTGAAATAATCAATTAATTCGCGTCTCTCTCGTTGTGTGGGCCGCCAGAAGAGGAGGTACTGCTGGCCCACCACCAGAGGGCGCCCTGCCTGAAGGACACAGCCGGGAGTGACAGCTGTCACTCATTCTTCATCATCTCACTCCATAAAACCCAGACGTCATCTCCACCTCATCGCCGAGATATCGTACTTCTATGGAGGTAACATTCTCAGCCTTAATCTGTGCCATACTGCACTGTGTGTTTCTGATCTTTGTACAGGAGGTTTCAGTCGTTTGTGTCAGCAGGAAGCTGAGCTGGTCGGTAACGGCAGGGTGACAGATCGCACCCTTCACGATCAGTGAGACAAGTGACTGTTCAGGTTCTGTAAAAGACTGTGTTCATATTTGCGGAGGTGGAGGTGGCATTCCCACCGTTGTTGTTACTTGGTGTACACACACCCACACTTGACTGTCTTTGTTCTTCGCCAGCAGTACCAGATCTGACAGTCGGGGACGGTGATCACCTGGGAATTCGGGACTTGGCGGCTCCAGTATTCACCAGGTTCGGTGGCGGCGGAAATCGTGTGGTTCCGGCTCTTCTCGGGACAGACGTCTTCTATCCTCGAGCCTGCCCACACGTCACCTTTGTGGATTGACTGTTATCAGATACTGAGATTGTTTGTATATTCGTTGTGCACCTTCACAACATTAAATTGTTACTTTTTGGCTCATCTATTGACCGTTCCTTTGCGCCCCCTGTTGTGGGTCCGTGTCACTACACTTTCACAACATCTCTAACTGCTTCTCCTGAAATTTATTCTTACTCCTCCTGTATTTCTCAGCCGGATGGGGACTCGAACCCCTCCGCCAAATGTGCCGGCAGGACCGGAGACTCTAACTCCCTCCCCCGCACTTTATTCCGGATGGGGACTCGAACCCCTCCGCCAAATGTGCCGGCAGGACCGGAGACTCTAACTCCCTCCCCCGCACTTTATTCCGGATGGGGACTCGAACCCCTCCGCCATATGTGCCGGCAGGACCGGAGACTCTAACTCCCTCCCCCGCACTTTATTCTGGATGGGGACTTGAACCCCTCCTCAACATTTTTTCCTCACAGGCAGGCAGTAATTACTTACGTTAATTTGTTGCGCCCCTCATTTGGTTCGGAGGCGTCGTCAATCTACTGCGGCGAGCGGAGGTGGATGTCTATAGTCACCGGCCCGACGGAGAATTCCCTCAGGACTTTCCTTCGATCCCTCTAGTGGAATCGGCTGTGCACAGTCTGCGGCGTGTCTTCCTCCGTTCGCTCGAGAAGATCTGTCAACGCCCCACGTTGGGCGGCAAGAAAAAAACTGTTGGGTTTGCACCCTGTTTTTAAAGAAATGAGAGGCACAAACACTGAAAAGAAACCAGTCAGAGAGAGACAAATATATATATATATTTTGTGCTCTGCGCAGAGGAGGAGAACAAGCAAAGCTCTCCTAAAATCCCCTCCTCTGGCCCAGCCTTTTATTTAGTTCATCAACATGAGAAAAAACAAACAAGGACAGTTGGGAGAGGTTACACATGAGTCATGTCTGCAAGAGGGTGATAGCAAAGCAAGGTAACGGCTGAAACCTTCCATTCCTGCAACATGAGCCTTGTGGCTCATCAAAGCAGGATACGGCACTTATGCAAAATGAAAAATAGTTTGCTCAATCATGAAGAATGCAGACAACAAGTCTTTCTTTGTAAAACCTCCTCTTCTCACAAAGAGGAAAAATAATAAGCATAAACTATAAGAAAATAAATAATAATAATAATATAAGTATAAACTAAAGAAAATAAATGATAATAAGAGCATGAACTATATAAAATCCTTGACACTGTATCTGAACTTATCATGTTATGGGGTAACATATGTCACATGTCATAGAATCCAATAGACGTAGACCTTGTTTGACTTTTACTTTGGAGACCAAACATTCAACACTGTCAAAACTGTTCCATTTATTAATCCTATTAGCTCAACCAATAACTTGCATCACTTTTTACCAAAATTGGAGCAACTTTAACTTTTGACCCCTGTACAAAATGAAACTGACCTTTGTCACCATTCTTGCTGTTTTTATCCCATAACTCCATAGAATTCAGTCTCAGATAGTCCAAACTATAACTTTTTGGAATCTTTATGATTAGGCAAATAATGTGGAATATTTTTTCAATATGATTGGAGCATCTTTTAATTTTGACCTCTGTGTAATTATTCAATTGACCCCTACCTGACCACTGATTGAAAAGTCAAGTGGCCAATTGTTTTTTTCAAAAGAGGACTGTCTTAGGAGTATTTCTGCCGAATTTGATGCTTTTATCACCATTTGCATGATTGTTTCAGTTATCTGCTGCACTATAACAGATGGATAAAATTATAGAAAAGTTCTTGCATAAACACAGGCTGATTGATGAAAGCTGCTGCAGGCAGAATCAGAAGATTTCCAGTGTTTAAGATGAAAAGTGTGTATTCTGAAGACCAGTGATGAACAGACACACCAGCCTTAAAACAGAGCTCCCAGCCGCAGCAGTGGCTCCTACGATGGTAAACCTGCACATCAGCGATCTTCCAAGTACAACATCACGGCAGTACAGCTATGCAGATGACATCATCCTTCTACTCTCAGACTACAGCTGGTCATATTTAGACATTCTGGCACTAGTGGCAGTGTACATCAAACCTGGAGGCTGAATCTGAGTGAGGCAAGAACCACTTTCAACACCAAGGAGGCACTTTCAACCTCAGTGGGTCACCTCTACCTTACAATCACTCCTCAACATACCTCAGGGCAAAAGTAGAACAGCAACTGACCTACAAACAACATCAAAGCCCTACATGCAAAAGTGTTCTTCCAAAATAACCTCCTATGTTGTGCAGCAGGTTTATCATGGGGAGCCAACACATCCAGTCCTCAAACTGGATGTGTTGGCTCTGGTTGACAGAAGAGCCACATATGCCAGGCCAGCATGGTGCCGGAGCTCACACACAAGGAAGTTAGATGTAGCACTCAGCAACACTTTGTGATTTGCCGCTAGTGGACTTTAACTGAGCTGCTGCCAGTGCTGTCAGGCATCACACCTGCAGGACTGCATAGAGAACATCACACATACAGGCTGGTCAGCAAGGATCTGCTGAACACCAAGCACCCACTGCATAACCTTATCCAGGAGCCACAACAACGGGGTCTCCACCGCCACCCTCCCAATGCCCTTTCTCCCACCATGCAGCAACCCACCGGAACTCCAACTTTAATATCTAAAGTGAATGACAATGTGGCTGGCAGGAGACACACCAACCCACTCAACTCACCGCAGTGAGTTACCACCCAGCACAGCTCTATAGCTCAAAGCCTAGATGACCCTGAACTGGCCAACCCCTCTTTGTAGTCGGTTCAAAGCCAGCATGCACCACTGGTGTGTGCAACCATCCTCAGGTCAGAGCGTGCAGCACGTTATCCATGAGTGCTCCACTCCTGACCCATCTGAAGATGAAACCCTAGACCTAAAAATCCCTGATCGGACCACAGTCAGCAACACCTGTGTGATGCTGCATCACTGCCTCCTACACAAGAATAAGAAGAAGATTTGACTATAAAACTTAATAAAGTGGCTTGTACATAACTGGTGCTGAGGTGCTCAAGCGTGCTAAAAATAGGAGGTACAGCAGAATACATGGAGGGAAGCCCTTTTCTTATGTCATAGATCCCTCCACATTTTCTACTGTGCATCCTTTTTCCTAGCATACACAAGCACCAGTTATACACCTGTTATAATACCTCTCGTAGATGGTTGTTGTCCTGCTCAGTCCTTGACAGCTATGTTTTCTGTCTTCATTGAGTTCTTTTGTCTGCTTTTTTGATCATCTGTTTATTTTGCTTTTGTCACAGTTTGTTGTTTTTTGTTCTTCACACTTCAGTCACATGTTGAATTCTGTTCTTGATTAGTTTAATGTTTGATCCACGGTCCTTGATTTTGATCATTATTGGTTTTTTTGTCACAGGTTTTATTTGTCACGTTGTTCATTGCAGCCATTGGTTATATTCTGTATTTTACACTCTCATCCGATACCAGTTCCATTCTAGTTTCAGTTTTTGATCTTCTTGTTGCTTTCTATTCTAGTTATTGTCAAGTATTATTCTGTTCTTGTGGATACTCCTTGCAGACTTTGGTTCAAGTTGTTTTTCTCTGTCTTGTTAGTTGCATATTGTTAAATTATGGTTTCTCGTCATGTCCTTGCTGTCACTGCACTCCCCTGCCTGTCTCTTCTCTTCTTGGTTCTCATGTGTTCACACCCAGTCTCATTTGTTCCACAGTCACGCCCTTTGATCCCTCTCACATAAACACATGACTGGTGGTTGGCTCTCACTGCGGTATTGTATCACTTCCTGTTCCAGAGCACAGCGGTGTTTTTCTGTATCTGTTAGCTGTTTAATCTGTGTAGTTAGATTGATCTAGATAACGATTTGTTTCACAGTGTAATCTTCACGTGCCTTAACTAAAACACTCCCTCTGCTGAATCACCTCTAAATTATTTACACATTATTCACTTTGTGTGTTTTTAAGAATCCGCTAGCTTAGCGCAGCTACTAGCTCTTAGCCGGTTTAGCATGGCGGCTTCTCCTGTCTCTCCCGCACTTTTCTGCTCTGGGTGTGAAATGTTTAGTTATTCCTCGGCCTCCTTTAGCAGTAATGGTACTTGTAATAAGTGTAGCTTATTCGTAGCTTTGGAGGCCAGGCTGGGCGAATTGGAGACTCGGCTCCGCACCGTGGAAAATTCTACAGCTAGCCAGGCCCCTGTAGTCGGTGCGGACCAAGGTAGCTTAGCCACCATTAGCTGTCCCCCAGTGGATCCCGAGCAGCTGGGAAAGCAGGCCGGCTGGGTGACTGTGAGGAGGAAGCGTAGTCCTAAACAGAAGCCCCGTGTACACCGCCAACCCGTTCACATCTCTAACCGTTTTTCCCCACTCGGCGACACACCCGCCGAGGATCAAACTCTGGTTATTGGCGACTCTGTTTTGAGAAATGTGAAGTTAGCAACACCAGCAACCATAGTCAATTGTCTTCCGGGGGCCAGAGCAGGCGACACTGAAGGAAATTTAAAGTGCTGGCTAAGGCTAAGCATAAATTTGGTAAGATTGTAATTCACGTCGGCAGTAATGACACCCGGTTACGCCAATCAGAGGTCACTAAAATTAACATTGAATCGGTGTGTAACTTTGCAAAAACAATGTCGGACTCTGTAGTTTTCTCTGGGCCCCTCCCCAATCGGACCGGGAGTGACATGTTTAGCCGCATGTTCTCCTTGAATTGCTGGCTGTCTGAGTGGTGTCCAAAAAATGAGGTGGGCTTCATAGATAATTGGCAAAGCTTCTGGGGAAAACCTGGTTTTGTTAGGAGAGACGGCATCCATCCCACTTTGGATGGAGCAGCTCTCATCTCTAGAAATCTGGCCAATTTTCTTAAATCCTCCAAACCGTGACTATCCAGGGTTGGGACCAGGAAGCAGAGTTGTAGTCTTACACACCTCTCTGCAGCTTCTCTCCCCCTGCCATCCCCTCATTACCCCATCCCCGTAGAGACGGTGCCTGCTCCCAGACCACCAACAACCAGTAAAATCTATTTAAGCATAAAAATTCAAAAAGAAAAAATAATATAGCACCTTCAACTACACCACAGACTAAAACAGTTAATGTGGTCTATTAAACATTAGGTCTCTCTCTTCTAAGTCCCTGTTAGTAAATGATATAATAATTGATCAACATATTGATTTATTCTGCCTTACAGAAACCTGGTTACAGCAGGATGAATATGTTAGTTTAAATGAGTCAACACCCCCGAGTCACACTAACTGTCAGAATGCTCGTAGCACGGGCCGAGGCGGAGGATTAGCAGCAATCTTCCACTCCAGCTTATTAATTAATCAAAAACCCAGAGCTTTAATTCATTTGAAAGCTTGACTCTTAGTCTTGTCCATCCAAATTGGAAGTCCCAAAAACCAGTTTTATTTGTTATTATCTATCGTCCACCTGTTCGTTACAGTGAGTTTCTCTGTGAATTTTCAGACCTTTTGTCTGACTTAGTGCTTAGCTCAGATAAGATAATTATAGTGGGTGATTTTAACATCCACATAGATGCTGAGAATGACAGCCTCAACACTGCATTTAATCTATTGTTAGACTCAATTGGCTTTGCTCAAAATGTAAATGAGTCCACCCACCACTTTAATCACACTTTAGATCTTGTTCTGACTTATGGTATGGAAATTGAAGACTTAACAGTATTCCCTGAAAACCCCCTTCTGTCTGATCATTTCTTAATAACATTTACATTTACTTTAATGGACTACCCAGCAGTGGGGAATAAGTTTCATTACAGTAGAAGTCTTTCAGAAAGCGCTGTAACTAGGTTTAAGGATATGGTTCCTTCTTTGTTATGTTCTCCAATGCCATATACCAACACAGTGCAGAGTAGCTACCTAAACTCTGTGAGTGAGATAGATTATCTCGTCAATAGTTTTACATCCTCATTGAAGACAACTTTGGATGCTGTAGCTCCTCTGAAAAAGAGAGCCTTAAATCAGAAGTGCCTGACTCCGTGGTATAACTCACAAACTTGCAGCTTAAAGCAGATAACCCGTAAGTTGGAGAGGAAATGGCGTCTCACTAATTTATAAGATCTTCACTTAGCCTGGAAAAAGAGTCTGTTGCTCTATAAAAAAGCCCTCCGTAAAGCTAGGACATCTTACTACTCATCACTAATTGAAGAAAATAAGAACCCCAGGTTTCTTTTCAGCACTGTAGCCAGGCTGACTAAGAGTCAAAGCTCTATTGAGCCGAGTATTCCTTTAACTTTAACTAGTAATGACTTCATGACTTTCTTTGCTAATAAAATTTTAACTATTAGAGAAAAAATTACTCATAACCATCCCAAAGACATATTGTTATCTTTGGCTGCTTTCAGTAATGCTGGTATTTGGTTAGACTCTTTCTCTCCAATTGTTCTGTCTGAGTTATTTTCATTAGTTACTTCATCCAAACCATCAACGTGTCTATTAGACCCCATTCCTACCAGGCTGCTCAAGGAAGCCCTACCATTAATTAATGATTCGATCTTAAATATGATCAATCTATCTTTGTTAGTTGGCTATGTACCACAGGCTTTTAAGGTGGCAGTAATTAAACCATTACTTAAAAAGCCATCACTTGACCCAGCTATCTTAGCTAATTATAGGCCAATCTCCAACCTTCCCTTTCTCTCAAAAGTTCTTGAAAGGGTAGTTGTAAAACAGCTAACAGATCATCTGCAGAGGAATGGTCTATTTGAAGAGTTTCAGTCTGGTTTTAGAATTCATCATAGTACAGAAACAGCAATAGTGAAGGTTACTGTTGGGAAAGTGTAGTGACACGGACCCACAACAGGGGGCGCAAATGAACGGTCAATAGATGAGCCAAATATAACAATTTAATGTTGTGAATGTGCACAACGAACATACAGACAATCTCAGAATATCATAACAGTCAATACACAAAGGTGACGTGTGGGCAGGCTCGAGGATAGAAGACGTCTGTCCTAAGAAGAGCCGGAACCACACGATTTCCGCCGCCCCAGAACCTGGTGAATACTGGAGCCGCCAAGTCCCGAATTCCCAGGTGATCACCGTCCCCCGACTGTCGGATCTGGTACTGCTGGCGAAGAACAAAGACAGTCAAGTGTGGGTGTGCGTACACCCAGTAACACAACGGTGGGAATGCCACCTCCACCTCTCACTCAATAACTTGCAGAGTACTGTGGATTCCTCAGGGGAAAAGAGTGCCTTCAGCGCTCTCACAGCTTCCACCGACGGAGGAACTGGTACTCCTGCAAACACTGACAATATACAAATATTGCAATTACAAAACGGCTGAGGATATTACCTCCAATGAAGTATGATATCTCGGCAACGAGGTGGAGATGACGTCTGGTCTTTATGGAGTGAGATGATGTTGAGTAGATGGGTGACAGCTGTCAAGAGGTAATGAGCGACAGCTATCACCCCCGGCTGTGTCCATGGCGGCAGCGCCCTCTCGTGCCTGAAGCCCGCACTTCAGGCAGGGCGCCCTCTGGTGGTGGGCCAGCAGTACCTCCTCTTCTGGCGGCCCACACAACAGTTACAAATTATCTTCTTATGGCCTCAGACAGTGGACTCATCTCTGTGCTCGTCCTGTTAGACCTCAGTGCTGCTTTTGATACTGTTGACCATAAAATTTTATTACAGAGATTAGAGCATGCCCTAGGTATTAAAGGCACTGCACTGCGGTGGTTTGAATCATATTCATCTAATAGATTACAATTTGTTCATGTAAATGGGGAATCTTCTTCACAGACTAAGGTTAATTATGGAGTTCCACAACGTTCTGTGCTAGGACCAATTTTATTCACTTTATACATGCTTCCCTTAGGCAGTATTATTAGACAGCATTGCTTAAATTTTCATTGTTACGCAGATGATACCCAGCTTTATCTATCCATGAAGCCAGAGGACACACACCAATTAGTTAAACTGCAGGAATGTCTTTCAGACATAAAGACATGGATGACCTCTAATTTCCTGCTTTTAAATTCAGATAAAACTGAAGTTATGTACTTGGCCCCACAAATCTTAGAAACATGGTGTCTAACCAGATCCTTACTCTGGATGGCATTACCCTGACCTCTAGTAATACTGTGAGAATCTTGGAGTCATTTTGATCAGGATATGTCCTTCAATGCACATATTAAGCAAATATGTAGGACTGCTTTTTTGCATTTGCGCAATATCTCTAAAATTAGAAAGGTCTTGTCTCAGAGTGATGCTGAAAAACTAATTCATGCATTTATTTCCTCTAGGCTGGACTATTGTAATTCATTATTATCAGGTTGTCCTAAAAATTCCCTGAAAAGCCTTCAGTTAATTCAAAATGCTGCAGCTAGAGTACTGACAGGGACTAGAAGGAGAGAGCATATTTCACCCCATATTGGCCTCTCTTCATTGGCTTCCTGTTAATTCTAGAATAGAATTTAAAATTCTTTTTCTTACTTATAAGGTTTTGAATAATCACCTTCGCCTCACCGACTGCCTTTTTGTGTACCAGACCCTCCACCAGTATTTTCGATAAAGCCTTCTATGTCCAACCAGCTGTCTGTGAGTTTGCATTGTGCCTTCTACTTCCTGCTGTGTCCTGCACTCCTGAGAACCATGACAGTTGTGAGTTTAAAAGATTACACACATTGGGCCTCATGTATCAATGTTGCGCACTTGTGGCGTAAATTTACGGCGTAAACTTGAAATACATGAAAGTCGCCGTGACATGTATCAAGCAGTGCGCACCTGTCCATTTCCAGCGTACGCCTGACGTTATCTTGATAAATGCGGCGGGTGGAAACGATCGTAATTATAATAAACACGCCCATAAATATTCAGGCTCCACTTCAGACACACCCTCATTTTACGACATGGAAGCCAGGAAGACGGCAATGAAAAAGAACTTCACCAATCACGACGTGTGCCAATAGAGCGTCAAAAGCAGCCGTTGTATCAATTGTTTTGTAGTATATAATCAATAATGTGTTACAGTGGTCCCTCATTAATTGCTGGAGTTACGTTCTAAAAAATAGCCCGTAATACGCGAAACCGCGACGTAGTCAGTGTTATTTTTTACAATTATTATAGACGTTTCAAAGCTGTAAAACCCCTCACTACACAGTTTATACACGTTCTCAATCAGGCATGAACATTTTCTCACTTTTCTCTCGTGTGTAAACACTCTCAAAGTTCAAACCTTAGTAGGAAAATAATACCAAACTGTTTTCAGGCCCAAACATTTGTTTGAGAAATAAAAATAGAACGTTTTCCTATAAATAATTATGATGGCATTTAGAACTAACAAATTAATTTTAACGATCAACGAACGAGGTCGGACACATAAGAAATTATTAATAGTGACTCACCAGTATTTCACAGATCGGGCCTCTGCGTCCTGGCACCTTTTCCCACTCACACCTCGCTGCAGCAGGTGTGTGTTTCCGTGTGACAAACACAGTTATGAGTAGTTGTTGGCGCTCTTTTCTCTTCTGGGCAACAAGATTCTTATAAACAGATATGCAGAACACAGAACACTGTAAAAAAAAAGGCATGCAAAATTGGACTAAATACTCCGCGAGACTCCGAGGCCACGACAGGTGAACGGCGTTATAGCGAGGGACCACTGTATTCTCTTTTCACGTCAATAATTCTTGACGTGGATATTTGCTCGCTCAATTAATAAGACGCGCCTAATCTGTCAGATTTCTTTATTTTTTAAATGTATTTCTGTATTTTATTGTGACAATCGAATGGAGATGACAAAACCTGGTTGCAGGACGGGCGAATTAAGGGAATGACGAAACTACAGTTGTTATTATCAATTTCATAGTCTACAACGATCACACCACATGAAGTTAAGCTCAGCGCTGCTCTGGCTCCAGGCTCGAAGTCTGGAGAAAAAGGCGAGCAGCGCTTTCTTTGCAGTCAGCGCTGTGGCCATGGATCGTGCTCCATAACAATCGTGCAAAGGCGGGATTTGTATTGATTATTATGTAGTATAATTAGGAAAGTGTTATTTATGTAACATATGCATTGATTTGTATAATGGCACTGTTTATCATGTTGATCATTTTCATTTTTATGTGGATTCCAGCGCTGGTTCATTTTGGTGTATAATTTACACCACCTCTCGACCTGGTATACATTTTCAGCACAGCGTATGCCAACGACCACACTGATAAATGCCAAGTAGCCGTTTTGGCGTACACCCCATAGATGCTCAAATATCGCCATACGCAACGTTGATACATGAGGCTCATTCTGCTTGTTATTGTGTGACTTGATCTCTTGGCCCTGGCTTTCTTTGATCACTCAGCATACCTCTTTCACCATGTTGTCCTCCTGTTGCACTTCGGTTTCATCGTTTTTGGCTTCTTCAGATTTGGTAAATCCCACTCTCTGGAGAATTTGAAGCCAAACCTGCAGCACAATAATAGACCATGAATATGACCATAGGAAAACAGGAGGAACTGTGCTCACTGTCATGTCTGATCACTGTGAAAATCAAGATCAGGGGTCACCAACCCTGCTCCTGGGGGTCACCAGACTGGTTTTTCCATGTCTGATAACCACAACTGATTAGTCACATCAGGTGTTTCCAAACTGTTGAATGTCTGAGCACACCATACTGAGCGGGGGGGGAGCAGGCAGCTAACCAAAATGTTAGCTTCAATAACCGCTAATCAGCTAACTGAAACATTTTCTTTTAGAACGCTAAACTGATAAACTGACAAAAAATTTATTGGAACCTACAGCTAACTGATGACTTTCAGTACTGTCTCCGGTACACTCTCAGCCATGGCGGTGAAAACTCCACGGATCCGCGGGATTCCACAGATTTCATCATGGGGAGGAGGGAGGGGGGTGTCCGTGATGTACTCTGTAACTGTGATTGTCATTGAGTTAGGAAAATGGCCGCAAAGAGTGTTTTTTTTATGATATTATATGGCTTTTCTAAATCCGTGGATTTTCGAGGACGTTTTGTCCTGTCAAGTTTGATTTACGACAGTGAAGACCGTATTATGCGGGCTGGTTTGTGAGCCGCCAATTAACTAGAGGAGAAGAAGCAGCAGCAGCAGGATGGCACACCGCAGTGTGAAGATTTTTTTCTCTTCCCATTTTATCGGTGCACTTTTCTCCGTGTTTCATTTTATCATTTCAATCAATCAATCAATTTTTTTTTTATATAGCGCCAAATCACAACAAACAGTTGCCCCAAGGCGCTTTATATTGTAAGGCAAGGCCATACAATAATTATGTAAAACCCCAACGGTCAAAACGACCCCCCTGTGAGCAAGCACTTGGCTACAGTGGAAGGAAAAACTCCCTTTTAACAGGAAGAAACCTCCAGCAGAACCAGGCTCAGGGAGGGGCAGTCTTCTGCTGGGACTGGTTGGGGCTGAGGGAGAGAACCAGGAAAAGACATGCTGTGGAGGGAGCAGAGATCGATCACTAATGATTAAATGCAGAGTGGTGCATACAGAGCAAAAAGAGAAAGAAACAGTGCATCATGGGAACCCCCCCAGCAGTCTACGTCTATAGCAGCATAACTAAGGGATGGTTCAGGGTCACCTGATCCAGCCCTAACTATAAGCTTTAGCAAAAAGGAAAGTTTTAAGCCTAATCTTAAAGTAGAGAGGGTGTCTGTCTCCCTGATCTGAATTGGGAGCTGGTTCCACAGGAGAGGAGCCTGAAAGCTGAAGGCTCTGCCTCCCATTCTACTCTTACAAACCCTAGGAACTACAAGTAAGCCCTGCAGTCTGAGAGCGAAGCGCTCTATTAGGGTGATATGGTACTACGAGGTCCCTAAGATAAGATGGGACCTGATTATTCAAAACCTTATAAGTAAGAGAAGAATTTTAAATTCTATTCTAGAATTAACAGGAAGCCAATGAAGAGAGGCCAATATGGGTGAGATATGCTCTCTCCTTCTAGTCCCCGTCAGTACTCTAGCTGCAGCATTTTGAATTAACTGAAGGCTTTTTAGGGAACTTTTAGGACAACCTGATAATAATGAATTACAATAGTCCAGCCTAGAGGAAATAAATGCATGAATTAGTTTTTCAGCATCACTCTGAGACAAGACCCTTTCTGATTTTAGAGATATTGCGTAAATGCAAAAAAGCAGTCCTACATATTTGTTTAATATGCGCTTTGAATGACATATCCTGATCAAAAATGACTCCAAGATTTCTCACAGTATTACTATAGGTCAGGGTAATGCCATCCAGAGTAAGGATCTGGTTAGACACCATGTTTCTAAGATTTGTGGGGCAAGTACAATTACTTCAGTTTTATCTGAGTTAAAAGCTGGAAATTAGAGGTCATCCATGTCTTTATGTCTGTAAGACAATCCTGCAGTTTAGCTAATGGTGTGTGTGTCCTCTGGCTTCATGGATAGATAAAGCTGGGTATCATCTGCGTAACAATGAAAATTTAAGCAATACCGTCTAATAATACTGCCTAAGGGAAGCATGTATAAAGTGAATAAAATTGGTCCTAGCACAGAACCTTGTGGAACTCCATAATTAACTTTAGTCTGTGAAGACGATTCCCCATTTACATGAACAAATTGTAATCTATTAGACAAATATGATTCAAACCACCGCAGCGCAGTGCCTTTAATACCTATGGCATGCTCTAATCTCTGTAATAAATTTTATGGTCAACAGTATCAAAGCAGCACTGAGGTCTAACAGAACAAGCACAGAGATGAGTCCACTGTCCGAGGCCATAAGAAGATCATTTGTAACCTTCACTAATGCTGTTTCTGTACTATGATGAATTCTAAAACCTGACTGAAACTCTTCAAATAGACCATTCCTCTGCAGATGATCAGTTAGCTGTTTTACAACTACCCTTTCAAGAATTTTTGAGAGAAAAGGAAGGTTGGAGATTGGCCTATAATTAGCTAAGATAGCTGGGTCAAGTGATGGCTTTTTAAGTAATGGTTTAATTACTGCCACCTTAAAGCCTGTGGTACATAGCCAACTAACAAGATAGATTGATCATATTAAGATCGAAGCATTAAATAATGGTAGGGCTTCCTTGAGCAGCCGGTAGGAATGGGGTCTAATAAACATGTTGATGGTTTGGATGAAGTAACTAATGAAAATAACTCAGACAGAACAATCGGAGAGAAAGAGTCTAACCAAATACCGGCATCACTGAAAGTAGCCAAAGATAACGATACGTCTTGGGATGGTTATGAGTAATTTTTTCTCTAATAGTTAAAATTTTGTAGCAAAGAACGTCATGAAGTCATTACTAGTTAAAGTTAATGGAATACTCAGCTCAATAGAGCTCTGACTCTTTGTCAGCCTGGCTACAGTGCTGAAAAGAACCTGGGGTGTTTCTATTTTCTTCAATTAGTGATGAGTAGAAAGATGTCCTAGCTTACGGAGGGCTTTTTTTATAGAGCAAACAGACTCTTTTTCCAGGCTAAGTGAAGATCTTCTAAATTAGTGAGACGCCATTCCTCTCCAACTTACGGGTTATCTGCTTTAAGCTACGAGTTTGTGAGTTATACCACGGAGTCAGGCACTTCTGATTTAAAGCTCTCTTTTTTAGAGGAGCTACAGCATCCAAAGTTGTCTTCAATGAGGATGTAAAACTATGACGAGATACTCTATCTCACTTACAGAGTTTAGGTAGCTACTCTGCACTGTGTTGGTATATGGCATTAGAGACATAAAGAAGGAATCACATCCTTAAACCTAGTACAGTGCTTTCGGAAAGACTTCTAGTGTAATGAAACTTATTCAGTCCATCAGAGTAAATGTAAATGTTATTAAGAAATGATCAGACAGAAGGGAGTTTTCAGGAATACTGTTAAGTCTTCTATTTCCATACCATAAGTCAGAACAAGATCTAGATAGATTTAAAGTGGTGGGTTGGACTCATTACTTTTGAGCAAAGCCAATAGGAGTCTAATTAATAGATTAACTGCAGTGTTAAGGCTGTCATTCTCAGCATCTGTGTGGATGTTTAAAACGCCCCCACTATAATATCTTATCTGGAGCTAAGCACTAAGTCAGACAAAAGGTCTGATAAATTCACAGAGAAATCACAGTAACGACCAGTGTGGACGATAGATAATAACAAATAAACTGGTTTTTGGGACTTCAATTAGGATGGACAAGACTAAGAGTCAAGCTTTCAAATGAATTAAAGCTCTGTCTGGGTTTTGATAATTAATAAGCTGGAATGGAAGATTGTGCTAATCCTCCGCCCCGGCCCGTGCTACGAGCATTCTGACAGTTAGTGTGACTCAGGGGTGTTGACTCATTTAAACTAACATATCATCCTGCTGTAACCAGGTTTCTGTAAGGCAGAATAAATCAATATGTTGATCAATTATTATATCATTTACCAACAGGGACTTAGAAGAGAGAGACCTAATGTTTAATAGACCACATTAACTGTTTAGTCTGTGGTTGCAGTGAAGGTGCTATATTATTTTTTCTTTTTGAATTTTTATGCTTAAATAGATTTTTGCTGGTTATTGGTAGTCTGGGAGCAGGCACCGTCTCTACGGGGATGGGGTAATGAGGGGATGGCAGGGGGAGAGAAGCTGCAGAGAGGTGTGTAAGACTACAACTCTGCTTCCTGGTCCCAACCCTGGATAATCACGGTTTGGAGGATTTAGAAAATTGGCCAGATTTCTAGCAATGAGAGCTGCTCCATCCAAAGTGGGATGGATGCCGTCTCTCCTAACAAGAACCCAGGTTTTCCCCAGAAGCTTTGCCAATTATCTATGAAGCCCACCTAATTTTTTGGACACCACTCAGACAGCCAGCAATCAAGGAGAACATGCGGCTAAACATGTCACTCCGGTCTGATTGGGGAGGGGCCCAGAGAAAACTACAGAGTCGGACATTGTTTTGCAAAGTTACACAACGATTTAATGTAATTTTAGTGACCTCGATTGGCGTAACCGGGTGTCATTACTGCCGACGTGAATTACAATCTTACCAAATTACGCTTAGCCTTAGCCAGCAGTTTCAAATTTCCTTCAAGTCGCACTGCTCTGGCCCCCGGAGAGACAACTATGTTGCTGGTGTCGCTAACTTCACATTTCGCAAAAAACAGAGTCGCCAAGAACCAGAGTTTGACTCCTCGGCGGGTGTGTCGCGAGTGGGGAAAACACGGTTAGAGATGTGAACGGGTGTGGCGGTGTACACGGGGCTTCTGTTTAGGGCTACGCTTCCTCCTCACAGTCACCCAGTCAGCCTGCTTTCCCGGCTGCTAGGGATCTGCCAGGGGATAACTAACGGCGGCTAAGCTACCTTGGTCAGCACCGACTACAGGGGCCTGGCTAGCTGTAGAATTTTCCACGGTGCGGAGCCGAGTCTCCAATTCGCCCAGCCTGGCCTCCAAAGCTACGAATAAGCTACACTTATTACAAGTACCGTTACTGCTAAAGGAGGCGAGAATAACTAAACATTTCACACCCAGAGCAGAAAAGTGCAGGGAGACAGGGAGAAGCCGCCATGCTAAATCGGCTAAGAGCTAGTAGCTACGTAAGCTAGCGGATTCCTAAAAAACGCAAAGTGAATAATGTGTAAATAATTTAGAGGTGATTCAGCGAGGGAGTGCTTTAGTTAAGGCACATAAAGATTACACTGTGAAACAAATCGTAATCTAGATAACTAGATCAATCTAACTGCGCAGATTAAACAGCTAACAGATACAGAAAAAACACCGCTGTGATCCGGAACAGGAAGTGATACAATACCGCAGTGAGAGCCAACCACCAGTAGAGGCCTTTGCAGTCAAGTTTTAAAAAGAAGTTTGTGTTATGTCGGTGTTGTGGAGGGACATCGTACAGAGGAGGACGGATGAGAAAGACGACTGTTGGGAAGGTGTCGTAGCACGGACCCACAACAGGGGGCGCAAATGAAGGACAATGATAAGCCAAAAAGTAACAATTTAATGTTGTGATAATACACAACTAAATTTACAGAAATTTGCACAGTCAATTAACACCAGGTGACGTGTGGGCAGGCTCGAAATAGAAGACCCCGCGAGAGAGAAGCCGCGTCCCACACGGCTTCCACCACCAATGGTCTGAAGAAACCGGAGCCGCAAGTCCCAGAGTCCCAGGTGGCCTCTGTCTTCGGCTGTCGACCCTGGTACTGCTGGCAGAAAGCAGAGATAAGATGAATGAGTGTGAGTCCGCACACTCAGTAATCCACAGTCCATAACAGTAGGAGGGAGCACCTCCACCTCCAATCACACACTCATGCAGCTCCTGGTTAACCACTTAGGGGTTGGGGTGTGAGGCGAAGCCGTCGCTGTCACACCAAACGCCAATCCCCCAAACAAGGCAACACTCCAGGAAAACGGCTGCAACAGAAGTTCAGGTTATTACACACAAAGTGTCAGTCAGCAGAGAAATTACCTCTTCAATAGTAGCGATTTCTCGGAGAGGAGGTGGAGTTGCAGTCCGGCTTTTATGATGGTTGATGATGAACGAGTGACAGCTGGTGCAGAGGATGAATGACAGCTGTCACTTCTTCTGGTCGGCGCCCTGCTTGGAGCCCGCACCTAAGCAGGGCGCCCCTTGGTGGTGGTGGGCCAGCAGTACCCCTCTTCAGCGGCCCACATAACGACGACGTAAAAAAGACAACGGAATCAAGAATCCATGGAATTGGCACTGGCTCGAGTTTAAAGTAGGAAATGAATACTTTAATAAACATATCCGAAGAAGAAAAAACCGGGAAAAGCATACTGCAACCCGTGCCATCAGGATGTTAAGTATGGATCTGGAGGAAGAAACACTCGGTGATCTATTCAGGCAAAGAAGCACATCGAACTGGTTAAACTGAAGCTGTCAAATTACAGATTAACAGGTATTCTCTTTTTTTTCATGTGAAATTTACTTAAAATTGAAGGTGTTTATGAATAACTGAAATGATCAGTGTTCTGGTTTATTATGGCCTCAGACAGTGGACTACTCTCTGTGCTTGTCCTGTTAGACCTCAGTGCTGCTTTTGATACTGTTGACCATAAAATTTATTACAGAGATGAGAGCATGCCATAGGTATAAAGGCACTGCGCTGCAGTGGTTTCAATCCCCCTGACAAAATGATGGAATCACCGGCCTCGGAGGATGTTCATTCAGTTGTTTAATTTGTAGAAAAAAGCAGATCACAGACATGACACAAAACTAAAGTCATTTCAAATGGCAACTTTCTGGCTTAGAAACACTATAAGAAATCAGGAAAACTAATTGTGGCAGTCAGTAACGGTTACTTTTTAGACCAAGCAGAGGGAAAAATATGGACTCACTCAATTCTGAGGAAAAAATGATGGAATCATGAAAAACAAACGAACGCTCCAACACATCCTAGTATTTTGTTGCACCACCTCTGGCTTTTCTAACCGCTTGCAGTCTCTGAGCATGGACTAATGAGTGACAAACAGTACTCTTATCAATCTGGCTCCAACTTTCTCTGATTGCTGTTGCCAGATCAGCTTTGCAGGTTGGAGCCTTGTCATGGACCATTTCTTCAACTTCCCAAAGATTTTCAATTGGATTAAGATCCAGACTATTTGCAGGCCATGACATAATCTTATGTGTCTTTTGTTTTCAGAGTTTTTGCTCTATGGCAAGATGCATTATCATCTTGAAAAATGATTTCATCATCCCCAACATCCTTTCAATTGATGGGATAAGAAAAGTGTCCAAAATATCAACGTAAACTTGTGCATTTATTGATGTGAATGACAGCCATCTCCCCAGTGCCTTTACCTGACATGCAGCCCCATATCATCAATGACTGTAGAAATTACATGTTTCTTCAGGCAGTCATCTTTATAAATCTCATTGGAACGGCACCAAACAAAAGTTCCAGCATCATCACCTTGCCCAATGCAGATTTGAGATTCATCACTGAATATGACTTTCATCCAGTCATCCACAGTCCACGATTGCTTTTCCTTAGCCCATTGTAACCTTGTTTTTTCTGTTTAGGTGTTAATGATGGCTTTCGTTTGCTTTTCTGTATGTAAATCCCATTCCTTTAGGCGGTTTCTTATAGTTCGGTCACAGACGTTGACTCCAGTTTCCTCCCATTCGGTCCTCATGTTTTGTTGTGCATTTTCAATTTTTGAGACATATTGCTTTAAGTTTTCTTCCTTGGTCTACCAGTATGTTTGCCTTTAACAACCTTCCCATGTTTGTATTTGGTCCAGAGTTTAGACACAGCTGACTGTGAACAACCAACATCTTTTGCAACATTGCGTGATGATTTACCCTCTTTTAAGAGTTTGATAATCCTCTCCTTTGTTTCAATTGACATCTCTCGTGTTGGAGCCATGATTCATGTCAGTCCACTTGGTGCAACAGCTCTCCAAGGTGTGATCACTCCTTTTTAGATGCAGACTAAAGAGCAGATCTGATTTGATGCAGGTGTTAGTTTTGGGGATGAAAATTTACAGGGTGATTCCATAATTTATTCCTCAGAATTGATCCCATATTGTTTTCCCTCTGCTTGGTCTAAACAAGTAACCATTACTGACTGCCACAATTATTTTTTCTGATTTCTTATAGTGTTTCTTAAAGCCAGAAAGTTGCCATTAGAAATGACTTTAGTTTTGTGTCATGTCTGTGATCTGCTTTTTTTCTACAAAATTAAACAACTGAAGGAACATCCTCCAAGGCCGGTGATTCCATAATTATTGCCAGGGGTTGTAATAGATTACAATTTGTTCTGTAAATGGGGAATCTTCTTCACAGACTAAGGTTAATTATGGAGTTCCACAAGGTTCTGTGCTAGGACCAATTTTATTCACTTTATACACGCTTCCCTTAGGCAGTATTATTAGAAAGCATCGCTTAAATTTTCATTGTTACACAGATGATACCCAGCTTTATCTATCCATGAAGCCAGAGGACAACACCAATTAGTTAAACTGCAGAATGTCTTTCAGACATAAAGACATGGATGACCTCTAATTTCCTGCTTTTAAATTCAGATAAACTGAAGTTATTGTACGTGGCCCCACAAATCTTAGAAACATGGTGTCTAACCAGATCCTTACTCTGGATGGAATTACCCTGACCTCTAGTAATACTGTGAGAAATCCTGGAGTCATTTTTGATCAGGATATGTCCGTCAATGCGCATATTAAGCAAATATGTAGGACTGCTTTTTTGCATTTGCGCAATATCTCTAAAATTAGAAAGGTCTTATCTCAGAGTGATGCTGAAAAACTAATTCATGCATTTATTTCCTCTAGGCTAATTCATTATTATCAGGTTGTCCTAAAAGTTCCCTGAAAAGCCTTCAGTTAATTCAAAATGCTGCAGCTAGAGTACTGACAGGGACTAAAAGAGAGAGCATATTTCACCCATATTGGCCTCTCTTGATTGGCTTCCTGTTAATTCTAGAACAGAATTTAAAATTCTTCTTCTTACTTATAAGGTTTTGAATAATCAGGTCCCATCTTATCTTAGGGACCTCATAGTAACATATCACCCCAATAGAGCGCTTCGCTCTCAGACTGCAGGCTTACTTGTAGTTCCTAGGGTTTGTAAGTGTTGTGAAAGTGTAGGAACACGGACCCACAACAGGGGGCGCAAATGAACGGACAATGGAGGTAGCCAAATAACAACGCTTTACTGTTGTGACAAAAAGCACAACAAACACAACAGATTACAACAATAGACAAGAAGTCAATTCACACAATGTGTCACGTGGGCAGGCTCGAAGATAAGAGACGTCTGTCCAAGCAGAACCGGAACCACACGATTTCCTCCGCCACCGAACCCCGGAATACTGGAGCCGCCAAGTCCCGAACTCCCAGGTGGCCACTGCCTCCGCATGTCGGATCTGGTACTGCTGGCGAGGAACAAAAACAGTTAAAGGTGGGTGCGTGTGCACCCAGCAACCCGTATGGCGGGAAAACCACCTCCTCCTCTCGTCGGAAGAATGTCTGCTACTTCACGCACAAAAGTAACAAAGTGTTAATGTTGACAAAGACAACACAGTTGGCTGAGAACAGTACCTTCAAGGTAGAGCGATATCTCGGCAAAGAGGTGGAGATGTCGTCCTGCTGATATACCACTGCTGATCAGATGATTGGTGACAGCTGTCATAGGCGATAAGTGACAGCTGTCACCCCGGCTGCTCCTGTGAGGCGGCAGCGCCCTCTGGTGCCTGGAGCCCGCACTCCAGACAGGGCGCCCTTTGGTGGTGATGGGCCAGCAGTACCTCCTCTTCAGCGGCCCACACAACAGGACCCCCCCCTCAACGGGCGCCTCCTGGCGCCGACCAGGCTTGTCCGGGTGGCGGCGGGGTAGAAATCGG